>NC_030859.1:19838960-20146796 GCF_000208745.1 Theobroma cacao
TTTTTGTAATTAGATACATTATAAATTATTTGTGATTCTATGTTATCTTAGTGAACAAAGATTTTATTTATTTATTATTGTATAATTTTTTTATTTTTTTTATTTTTCACTAAGTTTTTTTATGTAGTAAAATTTTATTTATTTAAAATAAAAATTTCAAAAACTCAAAATCGAGGCCCTCCCATCATACTGGTGGAGTTTTAATTCAGATTCTGAACCTAGGAAAAATTAACCCGAGACTACAACTCCTCGCGTCCCGAGCGATTATCCCATCATCGGTATTGGTTATTTATCATTCCTATACATTTTATTACTATGTATATTTTTTATATATTTTATATTTTTTCGTTGGTATTATTTTTTTCAAAACTAAAAAAAGGGCAGTATTTATGTAATTCAGAACGTTTAGCTAAAGCAACTAAATCCTCATCATTCCTAATTAAACATCAATCCTAGGAACCCACCAAAATCACACAACAAATTTGAGAAGAATAAAAAAGGATTTACCTTCGTGGGTCAAATTAACCCAAATAGTCAACCGAACCTGCGGTCCGTTCCAAAGCACCATCCGGCCCTTTTGTCCAGTAGTCTTTATTGTGCCAAAACGACGTTGTTTGAAGGAGTGAAAATGAACCCTTTGTGGGTCCAAAAACAGCGTCGTTTCAAAGTTATCCAACCCTAACTATAAAACCCCCTTTTTTTTCTTTACTTTTCATTTTCTCTCTTCTGTTTCTCTCTTTAGCCGCCGGCTTCTCAAACCTCTCTCTAAAAGCTTCCACCTTTTCTTTCAACCAAAACACTCCCTTTTACTCCCCACCGGCAGCACCTATCGGATGGTCCCACTACTGCCGCCAACCACTCAACCGGCCCTCTGTCTCTTGTTGCCCGAATCGAGCTTTGCTCCCCTCATCGGTGCCGCTCGAATCTCCTCTCTCTGCCTTTTTCTTTTCACCGACGGCAAGCCTAAACCCCTTTTCTCCTAGGCAACGATGAACCCAGCTAATTTCCTCATAACTGACAGCAGCAGAAAACCCAAATCCTCTTTCCCATAAACCAGCCGACGGCAGCCCATTCTTACCCAAAAAAAAGCTCAAGCTCTCTCCAAAACAACTGCACAAAAACCCCAAAATCCCTCTAAAAATTACCTAAAAAATCCTCAAAAACCCTTTTTACTCTCTTCTTCCCATTATGTATTTATGATTGATTTTTGTTTTTTTTTATTTTTTGGGTATTTTTTTATTTTTGGATTGAGGTTTCTAGCTGCTAAAGACTATGGATTTTTTATTTGCAGGTGGCTAGGCTTTTCTAGGGTTTTTTGGTTGCCGAATCCTCTTTGGTTTTTTGTTCTGAACAAATTTTTTTTCTCCCCCCTTTCTTTTTTGTAGGTCGTGAATCTTTAAAAGCCGGGTTGTCCAAAAATTTGGATAACCTGGTAATGGGGTTCTGGCACCAATGAGTTGGTAGTCAGAACCTCTATCATTCAGGGTGGTTGGGGGGAGGGATGGCTGGGCGTACGCCCAACCATTCCTTCTTCTTTTTTTTTTTTAATTATTCTCTTTTTTTTAATTATTTTATTTTATATTTTATTTTATTATATTTTTATTTTTTGAGGTGTCTACAAATTGTTTTATGGAGATTGCAAATATATGACCTTGAGTTATTCACATTGATTCAGTGAAATTATGCGGGTTGTTAACATGTGATTGGAATTTTTTTAATTCTTCTTCATCACATGTTTCATTGTGAATTTATTAAATTTATAGTTTAAGTAATGCAACTTAATTTGGGCTGCTTGTTTAATTAACTTATGGGCTGTCATTTAATTAAATTTTGAACCTATTTTATTTAATAAATAATTATTATTGGACTTGCTTTAATTTGCATGTGGGCCTGTATGATTATTATGTTTTGAAATTTAAGTTGCAAATAAATAATTTGGGCTTGTTATTTAAGTTTGGGTTGTTTAAAATGTAAGATTATAAATTTCGGACATTAATGTTTTTGTTAAAGGATTTAGACATTTATGTTATTAATGTAAACTTATTTTTGAAGCCTATTATAAATTAGACCTAATTTAGTTTTCTAGGTCTTAATTTGTGTAAATAGGCTAGACTATTTAATTAGTCATAAAGAAGTTTACTTAGTCCAAATTAATTTGATTTTTATTTAAGATATTATTAGCATAATAAAATTAATTTTTTATGTTACACTTATTTTTCTGAAAATAAATCTTAATTTATGGTATTATTGTCATGTGATTAGTGTGTATTTGGTTAATTAAGAAGTAGCCACAGCATCTTTAATTATCATAATGTATACAAAACATATTGATAAATATATATGTTGATCAAATCTAGATTTTATGACATCAAATTCTAATTGAATGTGTTCATATGTTAATTTTACCCCAAAAGGAGATAATCATATTGTAATGTTTAAATAGGATGAAAAAGTAAATGATTTTTATTTCTTAATTAACCCACAGATATTGAGAAACATTGATGATTTGCTAGTTTCATCATAAACTAAGAGAATCAATTTTGTGTTAAAATCTTTGCCCACAGATAGATTTTAATGACATGCCAATACATGTTTATTATTTTGATATATCTTGCATTGGTAAGCATATCATTTTGTTGATGGTTGTGTCTTAATTTTGTAACGTTAGCATGATTATTTATTTATTTGTAGTTCAATCTTTGATATTATCTGATAAAGCATATGATATTCCCTACTTAAGTAGTGACAACCATAAAGTATGGAAGGGGAGAATTCTTTTTCACTTGGGGTGTATTGATCTTGACTATAATCTTCAAAAGGATGAGCTTGCTTGAATTATGGCTACTAGTATGCCAGCAAAGATTGCTTTATATGAACGATGGGGTGATCCAATCATTTGAGCATGATGTTTATTAAATCTCGCATTACTACCAATATTCATGGGTCTATACTTGAATGCAAGAAGGTCAAGAGCCTTTTGATGGCTATTGATGAGCGATTTAAGTCTTTTTAGAAGGGTTTGGCAAGCACTCTTATAGCCAAGTTGTTGTCGACAAAGCTCACTGGCATCAAAGGAGTGCATGAGCACATTATGCAAATGATGGATACAACTGCTCAGCTAAAGACCTTGAAAATTGAGATTTTTTATTCTTTTCTAGTACACTTTATCGCGAACTCTCTTCCATCTCAATATAATTCTTTTAAAATATCCTTTAACACATGGAAAGAAGCATGGTCAATTAATGAACTATTGGCTATTGGTCATGTGTGTGCAAAAGGAAGGTGTATTGCTATTGGAAATGGGTGAAAGTGTACATATGATCACACAAGAAAAGGATAAGAAGCAAGCTTATAAGAAGAAAGAGAAAGAGAAAGCAAAAACATATACAGTTGCCCATACTGTGAATAAGGAAAAATTCAAGTGTTTTTTTTTTTTTTGTAAAAAGAAGCGAAACATACGGAAGGATTGTCCTAAACAAAAGGTTCGGCTTGAAAAGAAAGGGACTCTCAATTCTCTTGTATGTTATGAATCTAATATGGTTAGTGTTTTTCACAAGAGTTGGTGGATTGATTCTAGTTCTACAATCTATATTTCTAATACTATGTAGGGTTTTTAAAACCTATGGAAACCAAAATGAAAGTGAACAATGCATCTATTCTGGAAACTTGATGCGGTCACATATGGAAGCCATAGGAACATTTAGACTTATTTAAGTACTAGTTTTATTTTGGATTTGGAATGAACCTTTTATATTCCAAGTTTTTGTAGAAATCTAATTTCTGTTTCAAAACTTGTTGCATTTGGATATTCCTTCAATTTTTCTGGAACAGTTTTTAATTTATTTAAAAATCCAGTTATTGTTGGAAAAGGTACAATGGATGATGGTTTGTTTAAAATTCATTTAAAAAAGAATATTCTTTTTAATTTAATGGCTTCACACAATAATGTTGGTATTAAACATTGTGTTATGAAGGAAAAGTCTTCCATGTTATGGCATCAGAGATTAGAGCATATCTTCATTAAGTATATCTCTCTACTTCTGTAACTGTCATTATGGCTAATAAAATTCTTAACTTAAATATATATATATATATATATATAGAGAGAGAGAGAGAGAGAGAGAGAGAGGAGAGGGACGGNTTTCCTTGTTTTGTTTTAAATATTTATAATTTTACTCTTTGATTTTTTAAATTCTTATCTTTTGTATACAAAGTTAGATGGCAAAGAAAAAGACCAACGAAAACTTTGAAGAAAAGGGCAAGATCGAACAAATTGGGATTTGACGACAAACAAAGTGGTTACTAATTAAGACCAAGGAAATTTGAACGTGGCATCCTCAAGTTATAATATAATTAAATTAGGTATAACAGTTTTTGCCATTAATTAGTAACATGTGGTTAAAATAGCATATATAAGAATGTAAAGAAGAGAATATGAGTATGGTATGTAATTAAATTTGTTTCGCTGAAGAAACGGACAAAAACATGGAAATCATGGAGGCACTACCATAGGGAACATAGCAAGCAAAATTTCACCCAATAAACAAGGAACCAACCTCAATTTCCCACCAAGAATACAAACAATTTTGCTTTAATATTATGGAAAATAACTACAACAAATGATATTTCTCCATCTTGAAACCGTCCAAAGCTTGGAGTATTGTTTTCTTGAATTTACATAATGTTTTATCCTCTCAATATGTATAAGAAACCATAAATAAGTTCATTATACTAAATTTATGTTCTCAAACATATTACATAATCCAATATATAATTTTATTTTCTCCTTTTTTTTTTGGTCCACCAACTAAAACTTCCAAGATAAAGGCAAAATCAACCAATAAAAATTGACATCTGACGACAAACAAGGTGGTTACAAATTAAGACTAAGGAAATTTGAGACTTGGTGTCCTTAATTTATAATAGAAATTAATTAGGTATAACTGTTTTTGACATTAATTAATAACATGTGAAAATTACGGATATCAATTAAAGTTAAAATAATATATACACATCTAATGATATAAAAAGGACAATATAATTCATGTCGCATGTAATTAAATATCCTCATACATATGTTTGTCTCTGAACAAATGAAATCTAAATCCTTGAAACACTCAACCCAATTGTTTTTTAAATAACACACACCAGATTTTATTGAAGCACTAGACTCGAAATACAGGTAGAATCATGCACAATGCCAACGGCCAGTAGTAAAACCAAGTACATAGCTTTAAGAGTGTAGCAAAGTATATGCTATTAAGGCTTTTCACAAAAAAAGTATATGCTATTAAGCTAGTACATAGCTTGCTAAGAGTAAATTCGAAAGCAAAAGAGGTTGAGAATTCAAACCTTAAACCTTAATCTTCCTAAATGGATGGCTCTAAGCCTGAGTTGTTTATTTAATATTACTAATTCTCGACACCCCCACTAAAATAAAAACTTCTTCATATTTCGTCGTTATATGTAGCTTCAGGGGGAAGAGGGGGCAACCTTATACGGTCAGTCAGCTGTTTACATTCACCAGCCAATTTGTTGGGGCAGTCCCTAAAGACGGAGGGTGGCTTTGCCCTTACAAAGCAGAAACGAATTTCCTTTAGCTGAAGCCCCTTTTTATCCCGACCGTTACATTGAATTTGAGGATATGCTCCCACATTTCGCTTGACAGATTCTAGTATCTTTTCCACTTTACGTGGTTCATCTCCAGGTTGAATTTCCGTAACTGGTTGGAGAAGGGAAGCAAAAGATATTATCAATATGTAGACAAAAAACTAAGGCATATATAATACCTGTAAATGGTGAATTTTTCTTGAATGTGATAACCTATAATTCACTCGGTAAATTTTATTGATTAAGTTTATTTAGATTTTAATAATAAAATCAATCCTATAGAAAAAAGGGTTTAGTAAATCATTTTCAAATGAAAATCTTTATGAACTTTATAAGAGCGTATGGTGATATATGTTTCTTACAATTGGGTTGGGACATGTTGAAATATTTCAAATAATTTAAATGGTTTGCAAATTTACTTGGAGAGAGTTTTGCATGTTCACCTTTAAATACAGTCACGTATAATCAATGTTTTTTTTTAATGGAAAAATCCAAAAAGATTAAGTAGCTTGCAAATTAACTTCAAGAGAGTTTGGCATATGATGAGCTTAAATACAGTTATAAACTATGACATTATTGAAGTTATAGTATTTAGTATTAAATTTGTGTTTATGATTTACCTTCGAGTGGATTATATCTAGTAGTAAGATCTAAAGCTGCGACGAAATAATTACAAGGTTTATCAGGATAATCAGAACACATTACATGTTTTTCCCATTCTTGTCGCCAAAATTCAAAATTCGTATTCTTCTTCAAAAGGGCTGGCCAAAGTTTATCTAGTTTGCCTCGGATGGGTTGCAATTCATCCTATAATTTTACATAAACAAATGAATAAACAATAAAAGTTAAAATAACTTAAATAGGAAAGCAGATGTCGACTAATTTAACTGACATATCAAATATTTCAATAGTACATAAATTTGAAAATGAATTGCTTACCAAAATTCGTTCTGGAGCCATAGGTATGACATCGGTGCATTTTTTTTCATTATACGGAGGAATCGGCTGGTCATCTTCAACAGATTTTGGCCATAAACCATGGATTGTAAAAGTTCGGGGGATGGGTGACCGGCCTCGGCACTGGCACAAACTGAAGGTGGCCATTGGAGACTGAGTTTGTAGAAGAAATCAGGGTAATCAGTCTGACCAGTAACTAGCAAGCTCAATGTGGCTAAGACAGCTGCAACAAGTAAGTGCCTCTGCATTTTTACACTCAAGATCAAGATGCTAAAGTACTCTACATTAATTCAATGTCTGCAATTTATAAGTACTTTCAGTCATGGTATGGTCAGTCAAAACTTAAAAACCCAAAAAAAAAAAAATGACTACTTTGCCCATTATTAATTAAGGTTCAATAGAGAAAAATGATGAAAACCTCATCATTTTGCACCCATAAATTATATTTTGCCACACAGCCATATTGAATTTCTTTTGTTATCTTGGACCATGGAAACAACCAAATTAAAATGTTATCAGACTAATTTACTAAAAGACAAAATTTCAAACATCAAAACCAGGGGTAGAGTTAGAGCATTTTTAAAGGGGGTCAAATAGAATAAGACACTAAACAATAAAAAATAACTTTATATATAATTCAATTCTCATTCATCTAAAAGATTAATTAAATAAAATTCACAAGATATTGGACATACAAAAAAAATGCACATTAACAATAATGATATGTCATATATATATATATATAACTGAATGAAACTATGAAAGCAGTCTCTCCCACTTACTATGTGCAACATTGGAGGGGAAAACAATTTTTCATACTCAAATAAATTGCCTCTTTACTTCGTTTGCTCTTCATGAAGTGGGTAGCTTTCTAAGGAAGCTCTTCTCTTGTTTTCTATTTGTCTCTTAAATTATTAATTAACATATTAGGTTATTGGGTTGAACTATTGAGATATAATATGTTATGATAGGCTATTGGGTTAGACTGTTAAAATATAATATGCGATGATAGATTTAGATTTATATTAAAATTTAGTGGATTTGGGTTAATAGGCTCACTTTTATTTTTTTTTTAAAAATTGATAGGCTTTACATATTAAGTCAGAATTCATTTGATGGGCTTAATTAGAAATATTCTAACTATAATGACTCTAATTCCATCAAACGGTCTGAAAAATAAAAATAATTTTTATATATATCCTTCTTACTTAAAGTTTACAACACACATGCCATAACATATTGGTTAATTTGAATAAAAAATGATACATTGATGAAATTTTAAGTAATAGTGCAACACTGTAACTTATATTTGAAAATTACTTAATAATTTATTGATTTTTAGAAAATTAAATAATAGAAAATAAAATTCACATGACAAAGAAAAAAAAAGAACATGAAAAGTAAAAGATAGAACCTATATATGACATAATAAAAAAGAAAGAAAAAGAATATTACTGATGGTTTGTAGAAATTTGTGGAAGAAAATCTATAAAGATTTAGGATATATGGATAAATAGAATAGAAATAAAAAAATAAATAAAAATAATAATATAAATTAAAAAATTAAAAAAATTTTAAAATTGAATCAAACATATGGAATCATTTTGTTAATCTTTATTTGTATTAATTATTAAATAAAAAAATATTTTGAAAAGGCCACTAAGAGAATTTATAAAAAAGTTTAAAAATTTTATATAACGTGAAAAAAATTTTAAAAATTTTGGGGGACCATGCCCCCATTCCCTTAAGGAGGCTTCACCCTTGAATTCAAAACCTCCATTGTTTCTCTTTCACCCTTAAGACAAAAAATAATTAGCTAATATCAGGACTATAATGTGAAAAACGAGTTAATGAAAATCCAATAGCAATAAGGTTAAGGAATAATTATATGATGGAGATATCTACAAAACATTGGCACCAAGACAACAATTTTTATGTGTTTTCTTTCTAAATTTATCTCTTTTCTTGATAGTACCAAAACAAATGATATATAGGACATCATTATTCTCTTTCAAATTTTTTAGGGCATTGAAGATCAAGTGCATTATTGTTCATAATTTCAGGTGTTATTTTATATATTAATGGCAAAAGCTAAAGAAAACTTTAAAGCTTGAAATACACAAAATTCTCTCTCATATCTTATAAACCTTGTCTTGAATTTCATTCTAGATTTAGACCAAACTTTCAATATTAAGTTTTTAAGTTTTAACTGCTAAAACATAATGCAGATACCCTAGAAAAACTACAGCTTTTTTTTTTTTTTAATCTCTCATGAGAAACGGCATGCAAGTAAGATATGAACACATTTTCAACAAATTGTCTACACCATGGACATAGCACATTGGCTACAAATTGTTCAAAGAAGATTCCTCTAATCTTAAGAAAATTCCTTGTGGGAACGCTTTCCAACATTACCAACCAAAGAAAAAAGCATTGAACTTTAGGCAGAACTAATTATTTTCCAAATAGAAAAATACCAAACCTTATGACATTTCTGTGAGATTGATCTCCTAAAACACCCATAACTTATCGTATCTGTAGTATTAACTGTCAAGAGCGCACATAAAGATAATTATTTATAGTATATACTATAAAGTTTTTGACTAAATTTAGTTGGAATTCCCCCTTCTTTGCAAATTAAAAAAAATATAGAACCCATATACTTATAATATAATAGAAGAATTTATGATTGAGGGTTCTCATTTCACTTTTCCATGTCTTTCTTTCTTTCCACTAAGAACCCACATACTTATAACAAGTCTAAATACATCAAAGAGGTTCCCCCATCTCCTGTTTCAATTAAAGATATTAAACATAACAAGGTCGCCGATAATTAAGGTAGAGACGTCATGTCCTTAAGTTAATTATGATAGAAATTAGGTATAACAGTTTTTTGGCCATTAATTAATTAAACATATACAATATATTTTGGTACACCTACTTTATGAGGATGGAAGAGAAAAAGATGGTGATTTAAAAAATAATTATTGAAGTTGTATTCTTCTTTTTTTTTTATTTGTGAAGAAGGGGGAGTTCCAACCAAATTCAGTCAAAAACTTTGAAATAATTGTCTTTATGTAGGTTCTTATTAATTAATATTATATAAATAAGATAGAAGTAAAAGGAAGCTATGGGCTCATTAGGAGATCAATCTCATGGGGGATGTCATAAGGTTTGATATTCTTCTATTTGAAAAATTACAGTTTTACCTAAGGTTCAAAGCTTTCTCTGATTGGCAACGTTGGAAGGCATTCCTACAAAGAATTTTCTTACGATTAGAGGAATCTTCTTTCAATAAGCTGATGATGTTTTATGTCCATGATGTAGACAATTTGTGAAAGAATGTGTTCGTATCTTACTTGCATTCTGTTTCTCATGGGAGATATGGAGCTTGGTATTTAGTTGGTAGGGTTTTCAGTGGGTCGACGTTCCTTGCTCTATGAAATCTTTAGTGGAATTCCGTGAAAACCTTTTTTTGATTAACACATTGAGAAAGAGATGGATGTCACCGGTGGAGGCCAGAATGTAGTATTTATGGCTTCCTCGAAATGATTTGGTTTTTAATAATAAGAGATAAGAGAAAGATGAAGTGGCTTCTATATTAAAATGAGAGCTAAGTATTGCATTAATGCATTTGAAAAGAAGGATGCCATTGAGGAAATAGGATGGTGTAATATGCCTCAAAAGCCTAATAGACTCCATATAGAGAATAACTCAAGAATAGGGATGGTGTGGATTTCCCCTATGGAGGGTGAATTGAACTATAACGTTGACGGTTCTGTTGGAGGGAAACTTAGTTTGGCGGGTTGTAGGGGAGTTCTTAGAGATTGTTTTGGTAATGTAAGGCTTTCTGTTTGGTCCTTTGGGTGAACAAGAGTTTAATTGTGCTGAAATTTTAACAATTTGACTTTACATTTTTATATTAATTCTCCATGAAAAGGTATGAAATCTTTGGTTATTGAGTCAGATGCTTGTGTTGCGCTTTCATGAATTCTTAACTCAAATACTAGGCTATCTGCTTTGCAGAAGGTTTTTGCTGATATTAATAGGTTATAGAAGATGGTTGGTGATATCAAATATAAATAGATTTGCTCTGTGGATGCTCTTGCAAAATGGGAGTTGCTTGTCTCAATATGTTCAATGCATGTTTTTTTTTTTTTTTTATAATTGGGGGAAAGGGAATTCGAATCCTACACTATAGGCAGAGAATCGTGCACTAACCAATGAGCAAAATGAGAGTTGCTGGCCTCAACACGTTCAATGCATGTTGGTGATTGATTTTATTTTACTTTTTTGATAAGCTATTGGAAATTATAATAATAAATGAGGCTTATCTCAAAACTGTAACCCACCATAGAAGTACAAACAATCAGTTTGCCATCTTGAGATTCTTGTAAAAAAAGAAAATTCCCACCACTGAACCCCTATACAAAAATCTATCATCCAAGCCGAAATATCCCAAAACCCGACCCTGCCTTTGTCCTGTACAAACCACCTAACCCTTCCATGACCTGAAAGTGTCAGCCTAATCAAAAACCACATATTCTTTTTCAATGATAAAGTAATTCAAGGTCTCGTTTCAATCCATAAAGCAAAAGCCATAGTTACCAAAAAAATCAATAAACCCAATGACCTAAATCATTCAACAAAGACAGGCCCCGAATTCTTTCTATCTTTGTCGAATAATTTGTCCATTATTTTGCCGACCCTTGTGCTCTACTTAACCCAAGCCGGGAAATTCTTTTGACACGTTACCTGCTAGATCATTCCACATCCTATATCCTCTCTGCCTCAAAGAAAGAATCCTATACAGAAAACAGAACCACTAAAAGACGTTTTTAGCACAGAAAGCATCAAATTCGCATTTGATCATTCACTCATCCTAACCTCCCCAGAGACTCCTAATTACAAAATTCACAGCAGAGATAACTAACATCAAGCTTGATCCATAACAACAGTTAATATCAAATTTCATAGTCCAATTCCTCCTACTTCATTATTACAAAAATTTTTGCCTTTGCGTTTCCTTAGCTTTATTTTTGCCATTGCTTTGATCCCCACCATCTTACTCAATCTTTTCAGCACCTCTTTATCCCCTCTTACCGCTACTATGCCCAGGGATTTAGCAACTTTCCAACACTCATCCGCTGCAGACTAGATGATATTATTTTGATTTATCACATCACTGTCTGTTAATGACTCATTAACCACCTTCTCTTCGCCTTTTTCCTTTTCAATCTCTTTCTTGCTCTTCCTCCCCTTACTTTGTCCTTTGCTTCTCCCCCTTTTCAGTCCACCTAGCTTTAATTCAATATCATTTATTAGTGACTCAGCAAGTTAGCGTGAAAACAAAGGTTAGCACCCGACTAAGCCTTTAAGATTGATAATCAAGTTTCAAAAGCAGAAACTTAAACTCAAAATTCAATGTTTCCAATAACTAAACTTAAACAAGGTTGTAGCGTAAATGATCTCACTTATCGGGGGTTTTAGGAGGAACTTCGAACCTCTTCAGTAGGTAGTCCTCAATCAGCCTTCATACATAGTGACCCCATAAGACATTCCAATCGTCAATATCCTCAACCAAAGCCAATAGCCAAAGTGTCACCTGTCTTCAGTAGTCTTAGCCAAATAAAGTATTATTCACCATTAAGACAAGTGCCATCTTTGTTGCGTGCCTTAGTTGCTTAAAGTTGCCTCGTTGAAATGTATCAATCACCTCCTGCAAGTTCAAATTGGGACAACTATTCTAGTATAGCGCATGAATGCCTTTAGGGATGACCTCATATGGTCGAAGGAACATATTTGGCAATTGACCGAATTTTAGTCCTGTAACAAGGCAGAACTCCTGCTTGGAGGACTGCGCCTTTGTTTTCCCAATTTCAAACCACAACTCATGCCCTTGAGATTCAGGTTCATTGATTTGACGAATCATGATGTTCTGCATGAGACCAGCGCAGCAGTATCCCTGTGGATGGACGTTCAGCAGAAAGCCAAATCATGTACACTTCACTTCATCATATTCATTCTTATGCTGTCAATGTTGTTGTTGCCTTCATGCCATCGACTGGTAGTTTTCGTGCGCTTCGCTCGACTGCCTATTTAGGGATTTTGATTTTCACTTCTTTTCGATGAAACTCATCTAGTTGAAATGATTATAAAGCGTTCAGCTCCCTTTTCTTCGGATCAATTCCAGCCGTAAGCTTGACTTAAACATCATAATTTCAAAATTCTATGCCTAGGGTTTCATATTGCCTTTTCTTCGATTTTTTTTGGAAACAAGTGTTCTTGATTAGGGAAATAAGGTCTTCTTTTATAAAAACGCGTTAGACAATCTTCAGTCGGCATCCACTCCCCAACAAAAAAAAAAAAACAAAACAAAATTGCATGCACAAAGTTGAGATAATTCTAAACTTTGCTTTGCGGTTTGTTTTCAAGATGTCCCCTCAATGTCTTAAAAACCCAATGCAGAACTAAAATTTTATTACATGATAGTCTAACTTATTACAAGCCATGTAGGTATATTCTCCCTTGCTACATACCAACCTAATGGTATTCAGTTGGAACACGCCATGCGTCATAACGAAGTTACTACACGACTCGCGTAATCACTAAGTTCGGTTAATTTTAAACTACCGATAGGAGACATGAAGATTAATCAGTAGGACTTTTACTCCATTTTGGATTGTTTCTCCTAGATACTATGTATTGATTTTCCATTGCACTAGTTCATTGATTTTAAGTAGCAGGATGTTGTTCGGGAGACTGGCTCGTAACAAACCCTTCGGGATATCTTGTTCCTCATTTTCCTCCTCCTTCTTTGGACTCACCGCAATAACAGGGATATTTGCTTTCACCTCTTCCTCTGTTGGACTCACCATGACCGATACCACCATTTGTTTCACCTTAACATTCTTGTATTCTCTGAAATCCATCTACATCAAAATATTGTCTTGCACATGTAAGCTAGACGCATTGAACAATTAACCAGAGAAGCGCCATGACATTTACAAACATATTTCTTTTGTTACACGCCCTATATAATTTCTATTTTCTTACACACCTTGACTAATTTGTATTTTGTTACATGCCATACCTTTAATCCAATTTTTGTTCTATGCTATTTCTAAATTCATAACATTTTGAACGTAATACATTTTACAACATGATGTTACATGCAATGCCTCAAATTCATTGGTTTCAACACACCATATTCATGCAATCTGTGAAATCACCGATTTGTTACGTGCCGTACGCATTTTCTCTACAGATGCTGTAGCATTCAATCCAAATGGAATTTTTTTGGCCCTTTAATCATTTCTTTAATGACTATTTCCCCTTCAAATCTACCTTATCGCTATTGGAATTTTTTTGGCCGTATTGCTAATTCGTTTTTCACGTTGTAGTTACGAATAAAAAAGGAAATGTGGACGTTGAGTGTTGGAGTAGAGTAGTTGAGTTTTAATACGACTGACATGATTGTCTCAACACAGCAACTATCTGCCTTCCTTGTGCTTCTCAGTTTTCTTATTTTTCACAAAAAATTATGGATGATGTTGATTCTACATACCATAAGGATAACTTACAAAGTGGTCCTTTTGGTTTTTTGGCCGTAGCCAGACAAATTCAGAGTTCCTATCTTAGAAAGCCTTGTATACATTGAATTAATGTAAAAAAAATTGGGTGGTAAGCTTAATTGTTAGCATATTTCTTAATTATATTGGCTGCTATAACAATGCAAATGAGACATTTACTTGCTGATGCTGCAACAGTGACCTTGGTATGAAAATAAAATGACGGCAATGAAAAAAAATATTTTTATAAATTTGAGTGACCACACACCAGTATAGTTTACTTGTAAACATAAATAGATGCTCAAGTCCTTTAAAGTATTCAAAATCGAATATGATCATAAATTCTAAAATGGAGGAAATGAGGTTAATTTATAAGATATTGAAAATTTTTTTCTTATCCTGTAGTTCAAGACTCAAGGTTTGGGTCTTAAAAAAAATTGCAAATTTCTTTAGTTTCTGCTATGAATATATAACATGTGAAATTATGAAAAATGCACTTGATCATCAATATCCCACGACTTGAAAGAGAATAAATGATGTTAAAGAGAAGAGTAAGACTGACTTTACTGTACGGTCAAATAATAAAATTCACAACTGTTTACTGATTTTAATTTTAGATTTTTGTTAACGATTGAAATTGAATGTTATAAATCTAAAAAATTATTATGCAATGATCTTACAATAAGGTCAAATTTCATGACCTTACTATAAATTCATTGATAAAGAAGACATAATATATGTAGGAGTGAGGTATCTAATTAATTGTCCTTTATAAGTTTTCTTTTTGTACTCTCAAGACAAGGGAGAAGAACCACATAACTTTTTGTCTCGTGGATCAAAAACATGAATAAGTTAGATAGGTATCTCCATAATAAATAAATTTTCCTTAACCTTATCGCTACTTGATTCATTCACTTGTTTTCCACATTATGGTTGAGGTAGGGATGAATCTAGAAAATTTTTTGAATAGTGTCATAACTAAAATAATAATAATAATTAAAAAATTTTTTCCTCAGTTCAGGATCTGCCGAAAGAGCACTTAGATCAAATTTAACACAACTTTGTTTAGAAATTGTTGAATACCATCATTAGTTGAATTATGTTGTTGCTCACGATCTGAGTTTCTTGAGACAATTTTTTATATTTTAAAATATCTCTTCTTTTATTTTTTTTAAAAAAGCATATGTGTTTTATTGAATAGTACCTGTACATAAACAAAAAAGGCCAACCAATTTGCTGCTTGTACAAAGTAAAGGGGTCAGCATGACCACCCTTTTCAGCACCCAATAATCTTAATTTTCCCTGGTACAAAACTAAACAAACAATGGAAGGACATGATCTATACATTTCAATCACATGCCATCCATAAACAAAAATTCCCCAAAAAAAAGTTGACTATTAATTTAACAAAGATAAGTTTCAGATCATTCAACATCAACATTTGCCACAAATGACTCATCAATCACAATTCCATTATCCACCCTAGGAAAACATGCAAGGTAGTCACAATAGCAACCATCATTGTCACACAGTTCCAGAATGCATTCAAACTCACAAGAATCACAATGAACTCATCAATCATGTTCCACATCAGTCATCCTTGGGTTGAAAGTGGTTAGCTCTGGTGTGATCCACAGCAAGTTACTTGTCCTTTGAACCCCCTGTTTAGCAAGCTCGTTAGCTTCCTCATTGGATGACCTAGGAATGTGCTCAATACCCTAGTGCTGAATTTTTTTTAGGAAATTTAAAATCAAAATGGCAATAGGCCTCATTCTCCAAGGTATATCAACAGGGTTAGAAATTCATTTTGCCACGTTGTAAGAATCACATTAAAGAAAAATAGGGTGAGATAGTCATCAGTTAGTAGTAGCATAAATTAAGACAGTGTCCTTAAGTGCTAAAAGCTCTATCAAATTGGAATCCAAGTGTCTAATAGATTTTGAAAAATAGGCGAGTGTGTCCCCTTGATCATTTTGAAGAATGCCACAAATTCTAGAATCACCCGGGTTGCCTTTTGAAGCACCATTTGTTTTGAATTTAAGTGCCCCTTGTTCAAGTTTCTCTCACAACACCCTTCTCTTAGCCTTTGGAAAATGCCCTGCTACTTTTATTTGGCTGTATTACTAGGTCATCTATATATAGGTTAAGATCAAGCCACTTGGCATTCATCCACCAAGCAACTCTAACTTTCATAAGCTCGAAGACTTGGCAGCCATCCCATTGTTTACCCTCATGAACAATACCATTTCTAGCAGTCCAAATTGTCTAGATGTTGGCATAGCACACCATTATCCCATTTAAGTCATTTTTCAAAGATTTAGCAAACTCAAACCATAAAAGGAAATAGGCTAAAGGCTTATGGTGGGAGACCCAACTCACATTCCATATAACTCCCCATTGCTACCAAAGAGTCAATGTGTTATTGTATGAAAAGAAAAAGTAGCTAACAGTTTCAATTTCCTTACTACAAAGTGGGCAATTGGTAGTTTGCTCATCAATGATCCTTTACTCACCAATGCTGCCTTGACAGCTAATCTGTCTCGCACTAGCTGCCAACAGAAGATCTTGATTTTAAAAGGAGCAAGATCGGACCATATGAGTTTTCAATGGGGTGGCATAGGTTGTATTGGCATGCATAACTTGTCTACAAAAAGATTTAACTGTGTAATCCCCACTAGTGCTGCCCTTCCATATTAACTTGTCTTGGAAATGTTTATTGAGTGGTTGGTTCTCAATAAGACTAATAAAAGCACTCAATTTTTCATTCTCTCAAGCAAAGATATTTCTCCTACGTTCAACATTCCAAGTCCATTCATCCTTATCCCAAATGCCATAATCATTAACTTTCCCATCCTTTTCACAGCTAAGGCATAAATTCTTGGAAACTCAAATCTAAAGATGCACCCATCAATCCATTCCTCATCCCAAAATTTAATTCTACTTCCATTACCTAACGACACAACAAGACCCTCAATAATGTAAAAACTAAAAGTATCACCTCCATATAAAAAGTTTAACAATGTTTCTCCAAATTTCGGACATTCTAACATTATTTTGGAGACTAGGTGTTAGACTTCTTTGACCCAAGCCTAATTTTTCAGCCACAATACATCTCCAAAGGCCCTTAGGTTCATTCTCATAGTGCCACAACCATTTGTTTAACAAAGCCTTATATTTTACCTCAATGTCTACTAACCTAAGGCCCCCAATTCATAGTAATTACGGATAGATTCCCAGCTTACATGATGTAATCAGCATACAAAATTCGACCCTCCCTATAAAAACCTTTTCTGAATTTTCTTAATTTCATGTTTGACCTTTTTTGCCATCTAAAATAAAGACATGTAGAATAGCGGCAAACTACTTAGAACTAATCTTAGCAAAGTAAGTGTGCCACTCATGGACAATGTCTTGGCTTTCCACATGTATAGCTTGCCTTCTGATCTGTGAATAATAGGCTGCCAAAGGCTGGTGGAATGCAGTGCAACCCTTAAAGGAAGCCTAAGGTAGGTAGTAGGGAGGTTGCCTACTCAACACTTAATAAAATCAGCCTACTGGTTTACCAAGCTTTGATGGATTCCCACACCATAGATATAGTTCTTATTGAAATTTATTTTGAGTCCGAAAATAGCCTAAAAACATTTCAGTAGACGTTTAATATTGAAAAGATAATTGGAATTTGGTTGATAGAGAATTATCGTGTTGTCCGCATATTGAAGGTGGGAAGAAAACATTCCAGCCAAGCCAATGACTATTCCTTTAAATAGTTGTCTGTCAGCTGCTTTGTACACACATGCATTGAAGGTTTCAACCACAATAAGGGGGGAGGGGGCACATAAGGGACTACCTTGCCGAAGGCCTCGACCCATCTTGAGCTTTTTTGTAGGGGAACCATTAACTAGCACAGATACAGAGGCGGCAGTGATACATGACATAATCGACATGCACCATTTGTCACTGAAACCCATTGATTTCATGACAAAATGAAGAAAGCTCTATGCAACACTATTAAATGCTTTTTTGAAGTTAATTTTAGAAATAATGCCTCAATTACCATTCTCTTTCATAGTATCCACTAGCTTGTTCGTTGTAAATGCACAGTCAACAAGCTGCCTCCCTTTAATAAAGGCAAATTGGTTGATACCCACAACCTCATCAATAACTTTTTGCAATCTCAAAGCAAGTGCCTTAGCCACAATTTTGTAAAGGCATCTGACTAAACTGATGGGCAATATTCATTTAATCCACTTAGATTGGCACACTTCAAGACTAAAGTATGGAAGAGGCATTTATCCCTTTTATCAACAACTTCGAAATTTTGACACTGTCACAAAACGCATGACATCCTTTTTAATGACTTCCATTGGCTCTTGAGGAAGCTAAAATTGAAGCCATCTAGTCCCAATGCCCTGCTGCCATCACTATTGCTAATAGTATAAAAAATCTCCTGCTCAGAGAAAGGAAGTTCAAGTGATTTTGCATACCGGTCCAAAAGTTTAGCAATCCCACAGTTCAAATTATTGAGCCTAAGAATCGGTGTGAACTGATAAAGAGTTTTGAAGTGTCGTGCAACCTCTTTTTTGATCTCTATAGGATCCTCAATTGTCTGACCATGGCTGATAATTTTACCAATGTAGTTCCCTCGCCTACTTGCAGAAGCGACATTATGGAAGTACCGCATAATATAATCCCGCATAATATAATCCCCTCTAAGTGCCATTGACTCAAGCTTTTTGTTACCACTAACGCTTTTCAATTCCTAAAAGCTTCCATATCTTACCTTTTAATCTTGTTAGAGCTTTACTTTTGTCTGCATCATGACCATGTTGCTGAATTTCCTTAGACATATGATGTACTTCTAGTTCCAGTTCTATAATTTTTACACTAACACACCATAAACTGACTTTTGCCAAGTCTTAATATTGTTTTTAGTGTGCCTCAGTCTATGCCAAATTGTCACTCTTCTACTGCCAAGATTTTCTATGCCTTTCCAAGTTTCCTTAAACATTTGTGCCTAACTTAGAAGTGGAATGGCTTAAGACCCTAATTTTGTTCCTTAGAACCAAGTAACATAGGGTTGTGGTCAAATATTGAAGCTAGGAGACATTTTTACACAAGATTTGAAAATCTCTCTGTAATTTTCACTAAGATTAAGAACCTATCCAATTGGCTAAACGTAGCATTCTCCCTATGGTCGCACCAAGTAAATCTACCTCCCATCATAAGCATGTCAACGAAACCAATGTCCTCAATAAACCCTCCAAAATGCATCATTGAGTTATCAATATTAGTGCAACCCATGCATTCCTCGATTGACCTTATTATGTTAAAATCTCCCTCCAAGCACCGTAGGACGTCCCATTGATTGACTTTGTCACAACCTAAACCCCGGGGTCCGTGATCGATGCACGAGCCCAATAGCCAAGCCCATTAGACCCGAGCAAATCTCAGAGTTATAACACAAAGACAAGGGATTCCATAATCAAATGTTCACAATAAAACCAAATATAATATATCATCCCTGGCACATAATTCATAAAAATGTTTATAGGGCCATACGTTGGCCTTCCAAGTAGGTTCATACATAACCACATTTACATAAGTCAAATGGCACATTGTGCCGACATACATCGCACCCAACCATATGCGTACGCTTGTGATGGACTCAGAGGAGTGAAAACATCAAAATGGAGACCTACCAAATGCCAAAATCAGTCTATCGCGAGGTGACCTTTACCACATAGCTCTGTGGCCTATTTATCTATACATGGCCTATTTATAAATATTACACTCTCGATGCAACCAGATAATCCAACAAACATCTCCAAACATAGGGCATATCATTGTCCTTGAAATCTCCAATGTGAGGGTATATCATCATCCTCAATGTCTCCAAAAGTCATCATACATACCCTTGAAGCCATCAAAGTTATTCAAACCATTCTCCGCAGTACACTCTAGTTGCTAGAGTATCACATCAGAATCATATCATATTTGTCTAAGCCTTTTACAGCTATCTCACGTCATATATGAATGAGTCAACAAATGGTCCTCCCTTTTACACAATCAAATCATGCTAGGTGGTCAATCGACGGAGAATCAAATCACGCTCAGGGCAAAGCTACTGGCGAAGAAATAGATTACATGCTTGCCGAAGTAATGGGCAGAGAACAAATCACACACAACATCCAAGCAACTAGCAGAGAATCAAATCATAGATCAAAGTAATCTCTTGACTGTTAGCATCACCTGAAATATTCTCAAATGGGTGGCATCAAAGCACTATAGGCGGGAATCACAGGTGGGACTAATACCACTATTCCTACTTATTACCATCCCTATAAGCACACACATAGTCACAAGGGGATGAAACTTCACTCATCCATAAACCAGATCAACGTTCGAAATTCATCCCTTAGACCAAAACACAAATCCACAAATAAGGCCATCATGCTTTTACCATTCACATTTTCATTATCGAACCTCAATTCACATTTATCGAGCTTCAATCGTCTTTAAGCTCAGTTAGGTTCTAAGTGCCTCTGAATCTCCAAGGCATCATTGGATCAATTTCTATTAAAAAGTCCTTCGCTTGTGGAGATTTACTTATAAGGTTCATTATAGCCTCTAGATGCTCTAGTTTAGGTACTCATAACATAGGCCACCATGTGGCTCAAATCTTATCACACAAACACCCATTCCATAGTTTGATTCTCTAGCCTAGGCACTTACATCTAGGCAATCATATATATATATATACATACACACATTCTAGTACCACGGTAGTGCCTTCATCAAGGCATCATGCAACACATGCATTTTAATTCAAACCCACTCACAATGACAAATTAGAATTAATCCTAGCCAAGCTTCGGTTTTTAGCCTCCAATCATCTTTTAGCTAGTCAATGAGTTGTTTTAACTTTGTTTCCCCCTTTAAACACATTATAACATCAATATATTAATCATTCCTAGCTTTCAAAAAATGCTAGCTTTTCCATAGTTAACCAAATCTTAGCAATCTAACTATTTAAGATCAAATCCATCAATAATGAGCTAAACCCATACCTTGTAAGTTGGATTGCATGAATCATGGCTCCAAATTCCAACCAAATCAAGGGAGATTCACCAAAGCTGGAAAAATTAGATTTCTTAGAATCTAACTAATTAAATTGAAAAATAATCAGTAAAAATGTTAAATCTTACCTCTAAAGGTGTTTCCCAAGCTCAGATTAGCTCCAAATAGCTCCAAGAATCTATTTGGGGCTTAAGGTTTTGAAATGGTAGTGAGAAAAAGAGTTTAGGGTTTTTTTAAGGGTCGAATGGCTTAGATCCCCTTTTTATTTTGCCTTTTTTTAGTGATGTATCAATACATTTGGCAATGTATCGATATATTTGCCCATATTTCGACTAATTGTATTGATACATGGGGGCAATTTATTGATACATTTTAGGCAAAATGTTTTTGGGTGTTCTTTGCTTCAAATGTATTGAGACATTGGGACAATACATGTTCATCATATTTCCAAATCTATTGATACATCCTTAAATGTATCAATAGAATTCCTCTAGAACACTTCATATTGTTCTTCTTGTCAAAAATGTATCGATGCATGAAGGGATGTATCAATACATCTTCCTCTGTAGGCAGTTTTAAGGTTCCAAAACTTTCAAAAATTCAAGTCTAACACTCCAATATAATTTCCTGTTGATATCATCTCTCAAATCATTCATTTAACTTAATCCCATATACATATATTCACAAATGTAACGTCAAACTTAGATCAAAACATCAAACTATGGGATTTATCACATATTTTCTCAAAATTTTGCCTAAGTGTCAACATATACACTCTCAAACACTTGGCATACACAGCGTATCATCAAAGTCCTCAAAGTACCATATATTTCATAATTCATTCTCAATTAACTTAATTTACACCAGAAAGTGATGGTGTTACAGATTACAACCAACAGTTCTTCCTAGAAAGACACCTTTTTCCCCTTATCATTAAGAACGTAGATGTTGCCAATGCCATAGGTTGTGTTGCTATCTCTACAACTACCCACTAATATATTGTACCACCTGTTAACTAATGCGTGGGCAACTTGTAAAGTATTATTGCACTAGCAATTTAACAATCCCTCAAAGGCACCAACAGCATCTGTAGCTAGCATCCACAACCCCCTCTGCCCCACAAGGCAACTTGTAAAGTATTATTGCACTAGCAATTTAACAATCCCTCAAAGGCACCAACAGCATCTGTAGCTAGCATCCACAACCCCCTCTGCCCCACAATTTCTCAGATTTTTTTGCAAATTCCAATCCTTTTGTTTGGTTTTTGAATCATCAAAAAGGTTCTCTTGTGCTCCACTGATAGATTTCTTATCGCCTTTTTCTTCTCTAGCCTGTCCAATCCCCTTATATTCCAAGAAATAATGATCATCAGAATAATTAAAACATCACAAAGAAACACACATGACACTTACCTCCCAAAATTGGGCTACATAGAAAACTTCACGACAACCCATTTCTAGATGCTTCCATCGCCACAAAACATTTATCCGATCATTGTCATTGTGATCAAAGTTCATGCCTGCCTTTCTACCCATAACCACTGTGTCCTCCGCCTCATAGATAATAACCGCATTACGCTGGCTATGTCTTCATCATTTATAGGGTCGTCCACCACTTTGACATCCTCATGGGCTTTCTTACTGTTTCTAGTGACAGATCTGCTCTTCTACCCCTTCTACTCTTTGCTTTCCCATTTGCGTTACCTTTTTAAATACTTACAATTGAAACCTAGATGAGTTGTTTTGAGAGAGTGAAAAATACAACCAAGGATTGAGAAGAGGAAGCATTGCAGGTCTCAAAAGTAGGAGTTGGGTTTTTGGAGAGGGAGAGTGAGAGTAGTTTAGGTTTTGACTTTTTTTACCAAAATCTTAAATTACAGAAGGAAATTTTTTTTATCTTTTAGTATTTAAATATTAATATATAAATTACTTTTTGATAAATCTACTTTGACTTGGTGTCTTTGACCCCACTCCCTACAAAATAGTAAAAAATTTAGTGAATTTATTGGTGTCATTAACCATGTAAAACTGTAGATAAGCAGTATACTTAGTATAGAATTTTAGCAATTTTCCGCCCCTGAGTTGAGGCCATTTATAGTTTTTGTTTTTGTTTTTTCTTTCTAAGTGTAGTAGAGGAATGTGGATGTTGATTGTCAAGGATTTTAATAATAACTTTGAATGTTATGCTTATGAAAATTAAAAAAAAAAAAAACTTTTTTTTGCTTGAATAAGTACATTTTATTAATAAAAAGTAAACTTCACAATCCAATATTTGAACTGGAAGAGAAAGCATAACTCACCTGAAACAACACTCAAAACAAAAGGGCTTATAGGAATTCAGCTTTCTAGAATGTCAGATAGGCTTAATGGAACAAAGAGACTTTCCGTAATGTGGTAGGTTGCATTGATTCTTTGGTCAGAGTGGGTGAGGAAACCAGGAAACTGAAATCCTTTGATAGAGTTTTTCTGCAAGTGCTAACCGAAGATGACAAAACCATTCAGACATTGATAGAACTGTGTGAGCTGTACTAAGCTCTTTATTTAATGAAATGACACTCTTGTTTGAGCAGGACATCCAAAAGTGTGATGAGAATGCTTTTAATCTGAACATCAAATTAAATAAATATTAAAGACAATACGAACTGCAAACATAAAATACAATAAGTTTTTATTTAGACAAGTAGAGCATATGTTTATTTATCGATATTAGCAAATGATACAGGAAGGACGTCCAAACTCTCCTGTAGATAAGAAGAGCATCTCTTGTCGTTTCTGCGTAGAGCCTCCCTAAACCACCATTTGTAAACTAAGATATACAGCCAAAAGACAGCATTCTCTCATCCACCACTACGTATACCAGTACGTTCTCCTCTAAGCCATGATCTACCCTAAGTAGAACATTTATTCTTTACAATATTATTTAAGAAAGCAAGTACATATTTAGCTTGCCACATTTATTCTTTACTAATTCCACCCCGCCATTAGCTACATACTTTAAAATTCTAACACTCCACTAGTAGCTGGAGGAAATTTTTCTTGGTTATCGTCATCAGAACATTGATTCGAGTATTTCGTGGGACAGTCTCGAAGGACGACAGGCGGCTTTGCCCTTTCGAAGCATAAGCGGATCTCCTTCAATTGGATTGTGTTACTAACTTTGCCACATGAGATTTCAGGATATTTTCCCAGTTTTGCCTTGATAGCTTCACGTATCTCTATTGCTTTATAAGGATCTTGTCGAGGCTTAACTTCTGTACCTGTTTACAAGACGAAAACAAACATATATAAAACCAGAGCTCTCCTTCTATTTATTCAGAATTTTTGTTTTTTTTGATGAAAAAAGGGTTTAATAAATCATTTTCAAATGAAAACTTTATAAGAGCGTATGGTGATATATGTTTCTTACAATTGGGTTGGGACATGTTGAAATTATTTCAAATAATTTAAATTGTTTGCAAATTTACTTGGACAGAGTTTTGCATGTTCACCTTTATATACAGTCACATATAATCAGTGTTTTTTTTTAATGGAAAAAATCCAAAAAGATTAAGTAGCTTGCAAATTAACTTCAAGAGAGTTTGGCATATGATGAGCTTAAGTACATTTATAAACTATGATATTATTGAAGTTATAGTATTTAGTATTAAATTTGTGTTTATGATTTACCTTCGAGTGGATTGTATGTAGTAGTAAGATCTAAAGCTGCGGTGAAATAATCATGAGGTTTATCAGGATAATCAGAACACATTCCATGTTTTTCCCATTCATGTCGCCAAAATGCCACATTCGTTGTCTGCTTCAAAAGGCTTGGCCAAAGCTCATTTAGTTGGTCTTGGATGGGTTGCAATGGAACCTGTGATTTTACATAAACAAATCAATAAACAATAAAAATTGAAATAGCTTAATTAGGAAAGTAGATGTCAGACTAATTTAGTTGACATATCGAATATATCAGTAGTACATAAATTTGAAAATGAATTGCTTACCAAAATTTGACCTGGAGCCGTAGGTGTGACATTGGTGCATTTATTAGTTGTTGGATTATAGGGAGGAACCGGTCTGTCATTTGTAACAAATTGTGGCCATAAACCATGGATTGTAAAAGTTCTGGGGATGGGTGACCCGCACTGGGAAGGGCCACAAACCGAAGGTGGCCATTGGAGACTGAGTTTGTAGAAGAAATCAGTCTGACCTGAAACTAGCAAGCTCAATGTGGCTAAGACAGCAGCAACAAGCAAGTGCCTCTGCATTTTCACACTCAAGATCAAAATGCTAATAAGTAGTTTACATCAATTCAATGTCTGCAAGGGTTTTTATAACTACTTTGAGTCATGGTATGGTCAGCCAAAACTTAAAAAACCCAAAAAAAAAAAAGGAAATGACTACTCTGCCCATAATTATGAATTAAGGTTCAATAGAGAAAAATGATGAAAACCCCATCATTTTGCACCCATCAATTATTTTTGCCACATCAAAACTATATTGAATTTCTTTTGTTATCTCAGACCATGGAAACAATCAAATTAAAATGTTATCAAACTAATTTACTAAAAAACAAAATATCGAATATCAAAACCTCCATTATTTCTCTTTTACACATAGACAAAAAATAATTGGTTAGTATGTCGACTACAATGTGAAAAACGAGTTAATGAAAATCCAATAGCAATAAGGTTAAGGAATAGTTATGATGGAGATAACTACAAAACCTACTCTTCTTCTTGGTACCAAGACAGAAATTTTTATGTGTTTTCTTTCTGAATTTATCTCTTTTCTTGATAGTACAAAAACAGATCATATGTAGGACATCATTATTCTCTTTCAAATTTTTGAGGGCATTGAAGATCAAGTGCTTTATTGTTCATAATTTCAAGTGCTATTTTATATATTAATGACAAGAGCTAAAAATAAGTTTACAATTAGTTTTAAAGCTTTAAGACTTGAAATACACAAAATTCTCACTTATATCTTATAAACCTTGTCTTGAATTTCATTCTAGATTTCGACCAAACTTTCAAGATTAAGTTTTAAGATTTAATTGCTAAAACATAATGCAGATACCCAGGAAAAATTAATTTTGAGAAGAAAGGAGATGTTTTTAGTTTGCCATTGACCCTGTTGAATATTAAGAGTGTGTTTTTTTATTTGGTCTCTGGTGTGGAAGCCTAAGGTTTTGGCGATGTTCTTGTTTCCAAAAGTTAAGAAAATTCAAAGCAAACTAACAAAGAAAGAAAGAACTATAAGAAAATTATTTCAGCCATTACTGACTGAAATTCCGTCAGCTATTTGGTTCATAAATTTATTGTGTTATCAATTGTATGTTTCGTTGGTAATTTCGTTAGTATATTTTGTCAGTAGGAATTCTTATTGACAGAGTCTTTTGGTTACTAAAAAAATTGGACTTAATGCATTAGTGACATCCATGTCACTAATAAAAATTTGAGTTTTATTGACAGATTTAATTTCGTCGATAATGATCTGTCAAAAATCGTCGATGGACTATCAATCGATTTTTGATCAAACTGTGACATGCACACTACCAACAGAAAAGTTTCCATTATTAATAGGTCGATAATTCTTACTTTTCAAATATATATATATATATAAATTTTTGGTACACAATGAATAGGGAAGATGCAAAGAATGCTGACCAAAAGACTCCAAATTAATTCCATAATATGTAATGATATAAAGAAGACAATAGGTGTACTGTAACTGGTTTCATCATTAGTTAATAACATGTGAAATTTATGGATGCTCCACAAATTGTATAGAGATTTAAAGAAGACAATAAGATTGTCATATCTAATTAAAATACGTTTGTCTTTGAATAAAATGGGCAGAAACAAGGAAACTGTTTCAAACTATGAATATTATATTTTAAACTATCAATTTCATTAAATCTTCAAACAAGGAAACTGTTCTTGCGTATATGAATATTATATCTCCAATTAAATTCTTCAAACTATCAATTTCATTAAGCATATGTGATTTGTCTCATGACCTTGCTGCTTCGTCACATACCCATAATAATGCCATCCAAATCTATAGTGAATAAGGGTGCAAATAACATTGGGTTTCCATAGTTCCATCTACCAACCTATTTCATCAATGGCGTCATTTCCTTCACTAGTTTCGATCCAACATGGATTTCAACATAATAAGGAATGCAATTTCCTTTTCATCCCAAACTTTTTCATTAAAAATTGTATTTTTAAAAATATTAATAACACATATAGACAGGCACTTAGACAGACCTGAACATGTCTATCAATTTGTAGTCTTGGTGGCAAAGTAGGATGGCTCCTTATAATTTCTTGGTGAAATTTTGCTAGACATGCTCCTAATTATACCTGTTAAAATGGGCCTGGCCCAATGGGCCAGCTCATTTTTCATTTAATATGAAGTGGATTGGATCTGAAAATTTAAGTTTATATTTAAATCGAGCCTAAATGGGCCAGCCCACCAAATCAGTGGGTTGAGGTGGGCTGGGGCGGGTCAGTCCTATGGGTCAAAAAAATTAATAATTTTAATTAATTAAATAATTTTATATATTTAATTATATAAAATTAATAATTTAATTATCAATAATATTACTTATTTTATATATTTTAATGTGTTTAATCTTTATTTATCAAATTAATAATTTTAATTTATGAATTAAATCATAAAATAATTTTATTAATAAAAAATTTATTAAGTAAAATTATAAAAAATGAATTTCTTTTTTAAAAAAGAAATGAGCTAGCTCAACCTAGCCCATGGGCTAGCAAAGGGTGGGCTGGGTTGAGGATTTCACAACCCATATAAAAAATGGACTGACCCAACTCGGCCCATATTTTTCAACCCACAAGGGCTGGGGCCGGGTTGGCCCATATTGACAGGTCTACTCCTAATGGTGGTGGCTCCGTGTTTTCCTTTCACTGATGCTCGGTGGAATTAGGATTAGTTTTTGGATATTTTGCATTCGTACTTAACAATTTAAGTTTTTTTTTTGAAAAGCATATGAGAATTTCACTAAGAGAAAGATTTATAAAAACTACCTTGTAAAACCGATAGTAATGCGAAGTCTATATAAGAAGAAATATAAAACCCTTTCTTAGTTTAACTTGCGCATAAAAAAAATAAAATTAAACCAATCCGGTTGCAATGAGATCAAACAAATGCTGAAGGTAATCTCACAAAGTTCCCCTTCACAGGATAAAAATGATCTTGTGAAATAATATCAAATGATCCAAAATGTGAATCCAAATTACTTTTATATACTAAATTAACAATTTTTTATTTTGTTTTATTCACATTTACATAGGTCAATGAGTGATTAATTTAAAACCTTCTAATGCAAATATATCACCTACTAATTTAAATCCTTTAAGAAGAGTAGTTAATTTTACATTAATTCATGATATTATCTAATTGCTTTTTAAAATATAAAAAGATATTTTTTCCCCAATGCAATAGGGCAAACTAAAATTTAAACTAAAATTTTGAATAGTATTACAACATATGATTTTAGGTGGCTAAAGGATAATTATAAAAATAATCATACTATATATATCAAATTTTATACATATATAATAAAAAAAATTAAAAATTGAGGAGTGACGGCTTCGTCGCTACATTCCATTAAGAATAGTTGGTTTTGATATTTTAATTTTTAGTAAATTTGTTTGGTAACATTTTAATATAATTGTTTTGACATCGAAGACAAGAAAAAAAATTAATTATAATTGTGATGTGGCAAAATATAATTGATGGGTGTGTAAATGATGAGGTTTTCCATATATCAACTTCGCCTTCCACAACAAGCTCATAAAAATTGAATTATAACTTTCAAAAAAAAAAATTGAAGTATAACATGTGAAAATTAGGGATGCTCATCAAATTAATTCAATATATGAAATGATATAAAGAAGACAACAAGAGTGTCGTATGTAATTCATCCATGTGAATATATGAATTACCAAGATGCAAATCATGCATTTTACTTAATTTATCATTATAGAATTTACACACACATGCACACTCTTTCTTCGAAAACAATATTATATGAGTACTCTTATCATTACAATTTTTTTTATAAACGAAAACGTGAAATTTTTTGCTGTGCAATGAATAGGGAAGATGTGAAGAATGCTGACTAAAAGACTCCATTGGTAATGGTGCACACTGACTACATACACCGACAAAGTTATCGGCAGAACATACGACTAGTAATATAATGAACTTATCGACCGAATAGTTGACAAAATTTCCATCAATAATGACCTTTTATCCCTTGGTAATATATCTTTTAATAAATTTGTTTGGTAACATTTTAATATAATTGCTTGTATGTCGAGGACGACAAAAGAAATTCATTCTAGCTGTGATGCGGCAAAATATAATTGAAGGGTGCAAATTAAAATGATAGGTTTTTTCCATCATTTTGTTAACTGTTACCAACTTCGCCTGCCACAACAAACTCATATGATTAGAATTCAAAATCTCCAGTTGAAGTTAATCCAATTAATTAAACACGAAACTTTTAGACATTTAGTTAAGTTTAGAAAGGTAGTCAGAGGTTTTCGAGAGAGATCTTCTTTGAGGGTAGTCAACATTTCCTGAGCCATCTCGTGTCAGATTATATTAATTCAAGTAATGATAACATGTGAGATTTATGGATGCTCAACAAATTGTATAGGGATATAAAGAAGACATTAGCATTGTCCTATCTAATTAAAATGCGTTTGTCTTTTTAAAAAATGATCAAAAACAATATCATATAAAAATATCTTTAAACAAATTTGCTAAAATACAAAAATATCAAAAATCAAACTCTACTCGATGTTCGACATCCCCATTTCCTCTTTTACAGTTAAAAAGGGAACTATAATTAGCTGTACCTCAACTTCAATGCGAAAAACGAATGAATGAATCCAATAGCGAGAAGGTTCAGGAAGAATTAATTATGATGGAGATATCTTCTTTAACATCTTTATTTACTTTTCAATTTGTAAGGCATTGAAGATAGGGTGCATTTATTCAAAATAGTATCAAATAAATTTACAATGGAAAGTATTCCGGATTTGAATTTTGAGATGGAATGAATAAGGTCTACAGTCTAAAAAATAGTAGACGCCTTTTTCTTCTCCATGTTTTTTGCTTTTGGACGTCAGATGAGACAATAAAAAAAGGAAAGTAAGCTCTTATTGATGAATCTCATTCTAAAGTGCTTTTGATTGAGTGTGTCAATCTAGTTTGATTTAATGAGATTGACAAATTCAGAAATGATATCGATATGGTAGAATAAGTAAAAGTTAAAATTGCCCTATGATATGTATAATAATAAACAATTTAAAAGAAGTTATAAAAGAAACATAAATAAGCAAAAGTTCTCCTATGTTAAAATTTTGAAAAGGTTATATCTAATAACTTCGAGAAAGTTTCTAGTTGAGAGATTTTTTTTGAATTCTGCCATGATTATTGGAGCATCTAAGAAACATTTCGATTCAGAGGATTTTTTTTTTTTTTGGGTTCAAATGGGGTTATGGCAACACTTTTTGAGATTCTAGAGAGAGAAAGAAAGAAAGACAAAAGAGCAAAAATGGGAAGCAACTAAAGAGAGAGAGAGAAAGAAAGAAAGAGCAAACGAAGAGAGAGATATAAAAGGATTTTTATTTATTTTAAAATGATAAAATAAAATAATTAAGAAAAATTAAATTGAAAGTAGAGAGATAGAGTCCACTTAATAAGGCTAAAAAGATAACACATAATTAATTAGGTAACATTTTGAATGGGCGTTGTAAGAGTGCTAATACCTTCCTCACACGTAACTTTACTTCTAAACCTAGTTTGTTTTGAAAACTGGACCTTATTTTTTTCTAGTGAACCTAAGTCAAGCCTAAAACCTCATTAGACAAAGATCGATTCATCTAGGTGGTCAATCGCACCTAAACAAAAAATATTGATTACTAATCCTCTTATGTCAAATGGATGAGTTTTAAGACTCACACTTTGTGACAACTTGGTGACTTCACTAGAGGCTTTTGAGAGTTGAGCCAATAATTAATTATATGTTATCCTAAGCTTTAACTAATTGATTCTAATTCAATATTTTGTTTAATTTTCCTTAATATTGATTTCGATAACTTTGTTTGTATATATGTTCATTATTTAAGATTGGTATGTCCCCTTGCACACACTACACCTTTGCGTACATGCACGAACCCTCTACCTAAGCTTTGTCTTTTAAGAAAGATGTAAAGTACCCAACTCTTCTAAGGTAAAAACTTTCGTGTGGGCTTGCAAAATATTTCTACTCAAATTGAGCCTTTTCGTCAGTAACCTATGGTGGGTGAGCACTGAGGAGCCTTAGTAGTCTAGAATGAACAGCAGTGAAGAACAATTTCGAAACCTTTGACTTCATGTGAGACTATACCCAGCATATGTTAAAACCGTAAAAGGCCAAATCTAAGCAGAGCATGCCCAACCCATTGCATAAAAGAGCACCCAAAGTTAGGTACACATGATAATTAAGTACCATGAAATGCATTCATTAATGCTTTATTCATAAGCATGCATGCTTATTCATTTTGGGTTTGTAAACAGTTCGATAATTGTTAAAAATGAAATAATCATTTTATGGCAAAAGCACATTCTGAGCCATGTTTATGGTAATAAGAAGGTTAAAAAATAGCTTGACCACTGAAAATCCCGAGCCAGCTTGCTCATCATTCATATAATACTCAATTGCTGGATAAGATCAGAGTCATAGAAAACAAAAAATCAAGTAGAATAGATACAGTCGAGAAAACTCAAGAGAAGAAGATGGAAAAGTTTACAAGATTAACGAAAATGATGACTTCCATTGAAGGAAAATAAGTTGTTGAAGGATCTTCTACTCAAAATACCTTTCAATCTCAAGATGAGGTTAGAAGGGAGCCTTTATATCTACCAAGACTCACTCCACCCCAAGTGCATTTCCTTCAATAGACATACCAGATGCCGAAGCCAGCTAGTGGAACATATCCATTCCTTAGAATGCAACCATTCGTGGGACAATTGCCAACCCAAAGGAATACAATGCCAACTCCAAGCACAAATCCTTGTGACCTAATTTCGGTGCCTGACTTGGATGATCCTATAGAGCAAGAAATATTGACAGTAGCCTGAGTGGCATAACAGAAATATGACCACCTAGAGGAGCATTTTAGAGCTGTTGAAGGCTTGGATTTCTATACCACAACTGACGTTGTAGAATTATGTTTAGTTTCCGGTGTGGTGATCCTATCCAAATTCAAAATCCCAGATTTTGAAAAGATGATATTATTTAGCAACATCCCAACACTCATCCGCTGCTGACAAGATGATATTATTTCAATTCATCACATCGCTGTTTGTTAATGAGTCATTAACCACCTTCTTTTCCCATTTTTCTTTTTCAATCACTTCCTTTTGCTTATTCCTCCCCCTATTCCTTCTTTTGCTTCTCCCCTTTTTCTGTCCTCCTAACGTTAATTCAATATCGTTTATAAGGCCATGCTTTTTGTTTCTTTGCTTTGGCTACCATGAGATTTTTGATAGGATGTGCCCTTCTTCTATCTTCTCATTTGTTGTTGCAATAGCGACACATCTCTCTTTCTCCTTTTTTTTTGGTTTCTCCTTCTAACCTCCTTTCTTTCCTTGGCTTTTTTCTGTCTACCTTCATTTTCTTTATTCTGGCCTTCTATAATTTCTTCAACTGGGCCTGTATCTTCCTTTCCCAATCCACTTCCTTTACTGACCTGATTAATGTTTGACCGTCCCTCTTCTAATCCATTGGTTCTAATTGTTGGACTATCCCCATTTCCTTCTCCATCCATTTGCTCCTTCTGGCCCATATTTTATTAGATCATTTTATCTCTTTTTTGTCCAACATCCACCAAGTCCACTTATTCTCTGTCCAATCCATGCTTACCGTTTATTCACCCCTTACCCCATCATTTTTTGTATTTTTTCTTACTCTCATGTTTTCTCCGCCGACACAATGTCACGTTCCCCCCCTTTTTCTTCTTCTTCATTTCTGTGCTTTACATCTTTTTCAATTACTACCTGCTCACTTCTCTTATCTTTGTTTGGAGGTGATTTTGAATTTAAATGATGCCCCTTTCCCTCATGTTCTTCTTGGCTTTTCTCTCTCTCTTCCTGCTTTTCACGTGTTACCACATCCACCCACGTTTCTACCCCACTTGCCACTTCTGCCTGCCTTCCTGCCATGTCATATCCCATCTCCACATTACCCCTTTCTTCTTCCTCATCCTTGCAACTCGCCGAGCTCTATGATGGAAAATCTTCCCATTTTCCTACTTCCTTCTATTCCTCATCTTTGCTTTCGTCTGTCTTTAGTTTTCTATCCACCAATCCATATGAACTTCATTCACCCATAGTCGAAAGGTTTTATCCTCCACCTTCGTTTCAATAGTTTCTTCTATTCTCCCTTCCACCATTGGTGATATCATCAACATGCATTGTTTATAATTTTGTTTCTTCAAGCGTATTCTCCTTCACTTCCACCAATTCTGCCCAACATTTTACTATATTTCGGAATGTCTTGTAGCACCAAAAGGAAGTTGGTAGACACCTCACTGATATTCATTTTTGGTGCTGTAGACACCTCATTTTGTCTTAATATTTTATTTGTTTTTTCCTTTATTTTATTTATTTTCTATCTAAAAGGCTATTATTGAACTTAATTTTCTCAATCGCCATCATAATTCTTCATGCACCTTATCACTAGAATTCTTTTGGCTGTATTGCCAATTCGTTTTTCACGTTGTAGTTGAGAGACGCGTAAAAGAGGAAACGTGGACGTTGAGTATTCGAGAATAGCAGTTGGAATTCTTAGGACGCGAAAAATAAAGTGGTACTTTTGGTTTTATGCCCAAAAAGGGGTTTGATGTCTTTATGCCTCAAGTTGTAATTAGGCATAATGACCTCAAACCTCCACAAGCATCTGACCTGTACATGAAAATGTCCAGACACAAAATAAGGGCCTGACTCCTCAGCACAACTAGACGACCCCATCTCTATACATATCAAACCAAATGAACCAGCCCCAATTATGTTGCGTGACCACAGCAGCAGCCCAGCAAGAACCATGACTATACAGACCATCATTCGAAGAAAAAACAGGAAACAATGTTCATACATCAAAACAAATGACTTAGTCGTTAGGCCGATTTTCTTCACACAAGACCAGCAATTGACAATCGAATCGTTTTTGTTTTTTCTCAGCCAATCCTGGTAAGTTCATTAAAATAAAAGGAGTGAAAACAAGAAAGTTTTCCCAAAAAATATTAGGGAGGAGCAAAGATAAAATAAGCATCCTGCGGCTCAACAGATGAAGTGCATCAGATCAGCAAACTGATGCAGAGTAACGGGAAGAATAAAAACCAAACATAAGAAAACAAAGGACAATCAAATCACTTCATCACTTGACTCACCAAACACAGTCAGCAGGCTGGTGGCACGTTGTACCCTTGTTTTCATCTTCCAGCAACTGAATTGGCCTCTCTAAGTGTGTGAATCACCTTCCAGCTCTTCAATTGGGTTTTCATCACCTGAATGTGGTTTATCCACTTTCGGACTCTCCAAGGGGCACTTTCGGCTAATGATAAGAGACGTGTGAAAGAGGAAATGTGGACTTTGAGTGTTCGAATAGAGTAGTTGAGTTCTAAGACGACTAACATGATTGTCTCAACACAACAAATATCTGCCTTCCCTGTGCTTCTCAGTTTTCATATTTCTAACAAAAATTATGGATGGTGTTAACTTATGAGGTTACAAAGTGGTCCTTTTCGTTTTTAGGCCGCAGCCAGACAAATTCAGAGCTCTTATGTTGGAAAGCCTCGTATTCATCGAATTAATGTAAAAGAAATTGGGTGGCAAGCTTAATAACTAGCATATTTCTTAATCATTTTGGCTGCTATAACAATGCCAATGAGGCATTTACTTGCTGCTGCTGCAACAGTGACCTTGCTATGTAAATTCTTGATAGAATTCCATTAGTGATTAAACGACATTGATCGAGAAACGTTAAATTTTAAAAACGTTAATATTTATCAAAACTTAATTTCCAAAATGATGGCAATGAAAATAATATTTTTTTATAAATTTGAGTGACCATATATCGGTATAGTTTACTCGTAAACATAAATTGATGCTCAGCTCCAGTTCGGTATTCAAAATCAGATATTATCGTTATGCCCCATTATCATCTACGATGACATGTTAATATACAATATAAGCATCATAAGGACATAAAATGACAATTGATATTTTGATTAATAACAATTAGTTAATTAATAGTCATAAAAACTTTTTTGACTCAACACAAAAATACAAAAGTTTAATAGAACATAATAAAAGAATAAAGGTTTATTTGATTTTTTTAAATAGTTAAAAAACTTTGTTTTAAGTATTATGCAATGAATTTAAGGCACAAATAAAAAGATACCTTTGATGCTCCTAGGATTAGTATTTGTTTACATAATTTTCTCTTCCTAATTACTTACTCTAGTTGTAAGTACAAGGAAATTCTTGTTCCTTGGTTATTGTAATGAAAATTTTACCTTACAAAAAAAAAAAAAAAATTGGCTCCAATACAAAAATGTTGAGTATGCTTCTCTACGCTCACAGTGAGGTACCGGTCTATAATTCCTTATCTCTTCTCAGATACCTTTTAATTCTATGAAATAAGCATAAACTATTCTGGTTCCTTGAGTGTATTGAAGATTACATACTCTAGTATCATCAAGTTGAGCAAAGTTCTGTTTAAGAGTGTTCCACATATCATGAGCAAACTCCGTATAAAAAATCGTTGATGCTATTGGTTGTAAAACAAAATCAAGCAACCACGCTACAATAAGATTATTGCAGCGTGTCTATGACAGAAAAAATGGCTCTCCAATCTCAGGTTTATTTATTGTTCTATTGATAAAACCAAGCTTGTTCCTAATAGGAAAAGCAAGAAAAAATAATATGCTCCAAGCCACATAATTATCTGTGGTGAATTTAGGGTTAATGGATACTAAACCAAGATGATCTATGTGGAGTAGATAATAAGGTGATTGGCGATCAACTATAGGTGGGATTTGATTGACTTGAATAGTGGTTTGTGTGGTGGTCCGTGTAGTTGCTTGTGATGGTCTTGACTCAGCTGATTCAACCATAGCTCAAGTAACAAGGAAATACAGTGATGAAGATGAAAAGAAACAAGTACTGATAAATTTAAGATGAACTTACTAAGTAGTAGAGAGGTAACAAACTCGATTTCCTCATTTCGTAAGAAAATGATGTTGATATTTCACTGTGCCCTTGAATTGAATGGTTCTAATACCATCAAAAAATATGGTATAAAGAAGAAAGGCGGTGTAGTACTGATGAGAGAATGATTACAGAATTCTCATTGAAAACTATAATATAGGGTGTAGTTCTAGTGTTAGAATATATATAGTGATTATAAGTGAAAAACTAAGAAGGAAAACAAGTTTAATTCTTAACTAATAAGGCCTAACTAAATTAACTAACTTTCAATCAGGCTTATTAACCAAAACGGTGTGTTTCACACCCACATGTTGTTTTCTTCTTGTGTTTAGTGAGATGGTGCGTTTAAGGCACTATCTATCCTGCTTATGGCCTCTGTTCTTTTTCAACCTTAATCTTTGCTTCTTCAAGCTTTAGCTCCTTCTGCTATTTATGATCTTCACTGGACTTATTCATTCTTCATTTCTGATGATACAAATTTTGACGTTTTTAAATTATGATTACGTGTTTTCCTGATGTGCAATAACGTTTCATATAACTTTTTTTTTTAAGATGTATTTCTCATCCAACAAGTTTGCGATGTCAAATACTTAATAGAATTGAATAAGATCCAACAATAAACACACGAAATTTCATTAAAAGTGCATTCGAAATACAGGTAAAGTGATTCGTACTGCCAAGCACCAGTGGTAGTAAAGCCAATTAGATAGCTTTTAAGGGTGTGACAGAGTTTACGAAATCATTGCTAGAAAGCAACTTACGTACATAGCTTTCCAGGTTTATTTATTCTTACTTACTACTTCACAACATCCCCACTAGCTTGGGAACTAGCTAGTTCTACTTCTCATTTAGCCAATTAGGTGAGGAACGAACGAGATTTCGTCAGTGCCATCTGAACATTTATAAGCATATCTTATGGGGCAGTCTTGAAGGATGGATGGTGAGTTTTCCCTGTCCCTTTTAAAGCATAACCGGACCTCCGTCAGTTGGACTGTTCCGCCCACTTCGTTACAGGCAATTTGAGGATACACACCAAGCCTTTCTTTGATGGCATCTGATATATCTTTTGCTATATAAGGAACTAGTCGGGGTGTGATTCTGGTGCCTGCAGGTTGGAAAGGAGGAAATATAACATGTGAAAGTTATTAGATTTCAGTTATGTAGAAAAAGGTAATGTCCTCCCATTTCATATAATGAAATTTTAAATTCTAACTATTAAAATATCTCGTTATCAATAGATTTCGTTGAAATACATTGTCTTATGATATTGGGCTACATAATATATAGGAGATAACCCTCTTCCATTCTCTGAATATCACTTCATCATCTTAGAATTTGAGTTTGAGACTTTCACTATGGAAAACATGTTTTAATGGTGAAATTTCAATTTTTTAATTTAAAAATTCCAAAAATTTTAAATAGCTTGCAATTTAACTTTGAGAGTTAGGTATATGGTGAGCTTCAAGTCCCCTTATCTATTGTCATGAACCCTCAATTAAATAAGGTTATATATAAATAATTAAAGTTATAATTAATAATTTATAATTATCGGCATATTTAGTATTAAATTGTGTATATACTTTACCTTTGAATGGATCAATGTACTTGATGCCGAGAGATACAGCGGTCCTGAAGTAACTAAAAGGATTGTCAGGATAATCAGAACACATTCCATGAAGTTTCCATACATGTTTCCAGAAATTCTCATTCAATGTCTCATTCTGATAGTCTTTATAGTTTGGCCAATATTTCCTTAATTCCTCTATGAGGGGTGTTATTCGCCGCTACAAGTTTGAATAAACCAATGGATAAGCAATAAAAACCAATGGAAAAAATATTAATGAATACATCAAAATCCAAAAACAATTTAACTTACGAATAATGGGTCTAGATCGGTCACAGGAATGACATCGGTGCATCTATTTGTGTCCGGATCATAGGGAGGCACCACTTTGCCATCGGCGAATTGTGGCCATAAACCATGGATGGTAAAAGTGTTGAGAACGTGAGGTTTACATTCGAAGCTTGGTGCATCACAGTGAGCAGGTGGCCAACGCAGACTAAGTTTGTACGTGGCAAAGTTAGTCTCACCTGCCACTAGCCAGCTCACTGTGGCTAAGACAGCAGCAACCAGGAAATACCTATGCATTGTTACAGCCAAAGAGAATATGCTATTAAGCTTGCCAAGTACTCTCCAATTTTTGCATTGATTCAATGAACATAATCAAGGGTTTTTATAACAACTTTGAAGCGTTCTCAATCCTAATTTTGGTAAAAAGTGCCAATAGATCACCAATAGGAAAGTATTGCCGCATTAGGAGTGATTGCTAAATCCACATTGCTGATATTTTTGGGTTGTGGTTTCCACTTTCCAGGTGGTAGCCTCATTGTGCTCCACTATCACGTCAATTTTATACTCCCTTTCATCTCATTTTTTTCTCTTTATTTAATTTTCATGAAATTTAATTTTATTTATCTCTGTTTAGTTTTCACCAAAAGATACATATAATCATTAGTGGTCGAAAACAATTACAATTTACATACTATTAGAAAAATAAATTCTTTCGCAGATTCTCTAGTCAAATTTGGTGCTGATGGATAAAATATATTTTATACTTGATGGTAATTTCAGAATGAAAATTATATATTTTGTTTCGATTTTTGTATATTTTGGATAAGTTTATGACAATGTAAACTTTTTTCTTTAACTGTCTGTGTATCTCAATTTTATTGAGATAAGAACAAGTGTGTCAGTGTTTTGGTATTAATAAAATTATTTTTTAAAAAAAGCATATGAGATTTTATTAATTAATAGATTTACAAAAATTACTCGATAAAATAGTAATGGTACAAGATTGTATAAGAAGAGACATAATTCCTCTTTCTTCACTTAACTGACATATATAATAAAGAACAAACCAATTTGATTGCAATGAGATCATACTACAACTAAGACAATCCCACAAAGTTCCCCAACTCAAGAGTTAAAGGAAAAAACCGAACCATCCCACCACATCCAGAGTTGAATCTTCGTGTACATAAAAACAATTGCAATTTGCAAGAGTATATAAGTTAAAAGTGCCAATATTCAAATTATTTCAAAGCACAAGTTTGCAACTTCCAATCATTTTCAAGCAAAGTCCCCGTTTAACTGCACCAATTGAAACCTAGCCAATGGAATTACCGCACTAGGACTAGTAGTGATTGCTGCATATATATGTATCCACATTAACTTTTACTGTTCCTTCCACATGGGCTGGTGGTTTCCAGGTAGTTGCCTCGTCGGTCCTCCATCATCAAGCCAATTGTATACCATCTCCATACCATTCATTTTGATATCTCTTTTGCTGTGTAAAGATCTTCTATTGCAGTTCAAATCCCATAATTAGGCGCAGCCAATGCATTCTTTATTTGAACCAACAATATAATTAGGCACAGGTATGGGCCGACCCATGTTGGAGAATCTTAAAATGTTGTAATTTTTATTCTATTTATCTAGAATGTAAGGTAGTCAATATCCTAATGAATCCATTATTTCTTTTACAATTTTATAGAGAGTTGGGTCAAAGACTTCAACTAAAAATGATTTATCAAAAAGTAATTTATGCATTAATATTTAAATACTATAAGAATAAAAAATTTCTTCTATAATTTAAGATTTTATTAAAAAAGTCAAAACCTAAACTACTCTGTCTATCTAAGAATTCAAGTCTTTTCCCTACTCGGTCCTTGGCTGTGTTTTTCACTCTCAAAACAAGTCATCCAAGCTTCAATTGTAAGTAATTTTCAACTCAAATTACGTTTTTAAATACTTCATGTCTAAATTATTTTTTGATTAGTTTGATAATTTGGGTTCATAATTATAATCTAGTTAATAAAAAATAGTATTGCATGTCAAATAATATATTGAAATTAAGAGTCTTTTTTTTTTAATTTACTTTGTAGATATATTATTTGATTATTTGATTTTTGTATTTAACTTTATATGGTTTGTGGATGATTGTATTTAGTTTTGATCAATGAAGAGAAAATTGTCATATTATTAGTTACTAAACCTGATAATTTGCTATGTAAGGTCATATTTTATTTAATTTTAATATTTTAATTCATACTAATGAATAGTAAATTTTAACAAGTTTTATAATTTTAGATAAATAAACCATGAGAAGATATTTAAAAGAAAAGAAATTGTCTCATTAGACTCAAATTCCAAGCAATAACAGCAAAATTTTACTAACAATGGTACTCAATAATATTCTTCTAAACAAAATTGTATTGAATTTGATCTAAGTACTCTCAACAAATCTTGAATTAAGAAAAAAAATTTATAGAATATCATCTTAATGATACCACTCAGAAAAATTTTTGAGTCCGCAACGTGACCACAGCAACAGCCCCACAAGAACCATGACTATACAGACCATCATTCAAAGAAAAAATAGGAAACAATGTTCATACATCAAAACAAATGACTTAGTCGCCCGACTTTCTTCACACAAGACCAGAAAAGGACAATCAAATCGTTTTTGTTTTTTCTCAGCCAATCTTGGTAAGTTCATTAAAATAAAGGGAATGAAAACAAGAAAGTTTTCCCAAAAAAAAATAGGGAGGAGCAAAGATAAAACAAACATCCTGCGACTCAATAGATGAAGTGCATCAAATCAGCAACTGATGCAGAGCAATAGGAAGAACAACAACCAAACATAAAAAATAAAGGACAATCAAATCACTTCATCACTTGACTCACCAAACACATTCAATAGGCTGGTGGCATGTTGTACCCTTATTTGGAAGGGTTGTCAATAACTAAATTGGCCTCTCTAAGTGTGTGAATCACTTTCCAACTCTTCAATTGGGTTTTCATCACCTCAATTTGGTTTATCCACTTTTGGACTCTCTAAGGGGCATTCTTGGGTTGTTAAGATAGTCTTGAATTGTAGTTTGATTAGGATTGTTTAATTCTAATTAAACTACTATACCTTTTTGAGATGACCTTTAAATATAGTTAGACTAGAATAACATATCCTAATTGTATTAGGATAAGGTTATTGTATTTGGCCCTATAAAAGGATCCTATGTGGTTAAAGAATGGTCATCACCTAGATTTAGAGAGAGTGACTTTGGTGTGTGTGGGATAAAGGTTGTGAGTGTGGGATTGTTTTGGTAATCTCTTTATTTTTCTCTTAGTGAATCTTTATTTGTTACTATGCTTGTGGACCATCAAAAGACCGAAGTACGTAAATTCTTGTGTTATTGTGGGTGTGCTTGATCTCTTTCTTTCTTTATTCTATTGATTGGATAAGATCTTAGATAACTCTTTAAAGATAATTTCGTAATTTTCACAATAAACTAGAATCAGAGCTTTAAGGTCTTGAGTCAATTTGAATGTTGCGATGGTAACTTCGTCGACCAAGTATGAGATTGAAAAGTTTAACGAAAAAAATGATTTCGGCCTGTGGCATGTTAAGATGCACGCACTGCTAGTGCAACAAGGACTGTTGAAGGCATTGAAGGGAAAAAACCATATTCCCTTGAATTTATATGATGGGGAGAAAGATGACCTTATTGAGAAAGCACATAGTGCTATTCTCCTAACTTTGTTTGATGAGGTGCTAAGAGAAGTCACGGATGAAGAATCTGTTGCTGCAATGTGGCTTAAACTCGAGAGTATTTATATGACCAAATCCTTGACGAATCGGTTACTTTATATGAAGTAATAATTGTATACTCTTAAGATGTGTGAAAGTACGTCCATTAATACCCACATTAATGAATTTAATAGAGTTATTCTTAATATAAAGAATATCGATGTTAAAATTGAGGATGAAGACCAAGCTTTAATTCCTCTATATTCTTTACTTCCATCATATGAAAACTCTATGGATACTAAGTTATATGACCGAGACACTCTCACTTTCGAGGATGTAAGGGCATCTTTAAATTCCAAAGAATTGAAGAAGAAATTGGCGGTATCCAGAATGAAAATCAAGCAGAAGGCCTAAATGTGAAAAGAGGAAAAGATAGAGAGAAAAGCTTAAATAGAAAAGGTAAATCTAGAACAACAAGGAGCACTTGCTAGAATTGTGGTCAAAAAAGGCACTTTCGTCAAGATTGTACCAAATTCAAGGATGATGAAAAGATCAATAATTCTGAGAATATTACAAATGTGGTTGGAGATGACTTTGATACTTTTAGGAAAACTGATAATGTTCTTGTAGTTACTATTAGTAACCTGATGGATACATGGATCTTAGATTTAACTTGTTGCTTCCATATATGTCCTAGGCGTGATTGGTTTACAACTTATTAATCTATTGATATGGGCACTATATAATTAGGAGATGATTTCTCTCTTTCAGTTGTTGGGATTGGTACAATTCAAATCAAAATATTTGATGGTATGATAAGGACACTTGAGGTGATACATGTTCCAAGCATGAAAAAGATTTTGATATCTTTGAGTTTGTTAGATAAAAAAAGGCTACAAATATAGTGGCCAAGATGGTGTCTTGAATGTATCTAAAGGAGCTTTAACTATCATAAAGAGCCAGTTATCTAAGGACCTTTATCGTCAGTGGGAAACACGGTCATTGAAACTATTATCATAGTCTCATCCAATGATCTTGATGATGATGTAACACGTTTATGGCATATGAGTTTGGGTCATATAAGCGAAAGAGGGATTAAAAAACTGAGGAAGCATAGTTTGCTATGTAGTCAAAAGACTGGAAAGCTAAATTTATGTGAGCAACATACAATGAAATTTAGCACTACAACTCATTGAACCAAGTGTGCAGTAAACTACATCCATTCAGATTTATGGGATCGTTTTCCAGTGGCATTAAAAGGTGGATCATTATACATGTGGACCTTTATTTATGATTTTTCAAGAAAGGTATGGACGTATTTTTCAAAGGCTATGAGTGAAGTGTTGACCACCTTTTTGCATTGGAAAGCATTGATCAAGAAGTAAACTAAGAAATGGATTGAGATCTTTATAACAAACAAGGCTTGGAATTTTGCAAAATTGAGTTTGGTTTATTTTGTAAGAATGAGGAAATCATTAGACATCGCAATATCGTTAACACATCACATCAAAACGGCGTTGCAAAATGGATGAATAGAACACTTTTGGAGAAAGTAAAATACATGTTCTGTAATGTTGGCTTAACCAAAGTATTCTAGACAAAAGCTATCAACATGGCTTGCTACTTGGTAAATCGATCTTCATCAACTGTAATTGAATTTAAGACTCCCAAGGAAGTTTCGTTTGGTAAGCCTGCTGATTACTCTATATTGAGAGTATTTGATTGTCTTGTTCATGCTTATGTAAGTGATGATAAACTTAAGTTGAGAACAACAGAGTGCATATTCCTAAGCTATGCATATAAGGTGAAGGGTTATTGGTTACGGTGTATTGGTTGTAAGTCCCCCAAGTTTATAGTGAGTCTAGATGTTACCTTTGATAAAGCTATATTACTTCATGGGATAAAGTCTAAAATTGCAAACACATCAGACCAGGAAGTTGGCAAACAAGTGGAGCTTGAAATCAACGTTCCCGAGACAATGTGGGATGATAGTGAAATCTAGAATAAACTGCAAGAGGTACAAGAATTGATATCTCAACGAAGTATTACTTGTACCAATGGTGATTTTGATTTTTATGTTTTATTTGTAGAAGTAGAGATTGATGAACCTTACTTTTATCGTGAGGCAATTACATATACTGAGTCTTCTAAGAAAATTGAGTCTCTACACTAGGATCAAACATGGAGCTTGTGAAACCACCTAAAGGTACTATAGATGTTGGCTTAGTGTGTAAAGTAGGTGCAAACAGTAGTTGTAATGTGATTAGCTTCCCCAATTCAGATTTTGTTGGTGATCTAGATAGTAGAAGATCTTGAATGGGGTGTGTGTTCATTTTCTAAAGGTTTGCAATCAATTGGAAAGTAGTAGTTGCTTCATCTACAACTGAAGCTGAATATATGACGGTGATCAAGGTAGTGAATGAGGTTTTATGGCTTTGAGGCATGGTTAGTAATCTTGGTTTTGGACGAGCATATGTACTTGTATTTTGTGATAGTCGAAGTGCCATACACTTGACAAAAAATCACATGGTTCATGAGAAAATCAAACACATCCAAGTCAAGTGTAACTTCATTTAATAGACTGTTTCTAGATGCGAGATTGTTGTGAAAACAATAGCTACAGCTGAAAATCCAGCAAATTTGTTGACTAAGTCAGTTTCTAGGATAAAGTTCAAGCATTGCTTGGACTTGATCGGTGTTTGTAGTTCTTGAGGCCTTTTAGGGCAATGGTGGTGTCGACAGAGATTGGTTCGTAAGGTGGAGCTTGATGAGTTCAAGCCTAAGGTGGAGATTTATTAGGATAGCCTTGAATTGTAGTTTGATTAGGATTGCTTAATTCTAATTAAGATATTATACTTTTTTGAGATAGTCTTTAAATCTAGTTAGACTAGAATAACATATTCTAATTGTATTAGGATAATATTATTGTATTTGGTCCTATAAAAGAATCCTATGGGCTTAAAGAATAATCATTACCTAAATTTAGAAAGAGTGATTTGGGTGTACGTGGGATAAGGATTGTGAGTTTGAGACTATTTTTGTAATCTCTTAATTTTTTTCTTAGTGAATCTTTCTCTGTTCCTATACTTGTGGACATAGGTCATAAAAAGATCGAATTACATAAATTCTTGTATTCTTGTGGGTGTGCTTGATTTTTTTTATTCTATTGATTGGGTAAGACCTTGGACAACTCTTTAGAGATAATTTCACAATTTCTACAACACTAGTAATAATAAGAGACGTGTGAAAGAGGAAATGTGGACGTTGAGTGTTCGAGTAGAGTAGTTGAGGTCTAATACAACTGACATGATTGCCTCAACACAGCAATATTTGCCTTCCCTGTGATTCTCAATTTTCATATTTCTGACAAAAATTATGGATGATGTTGATTCTACTTATGGGTTTACAAAGTGGTCCTTTTGGTGTTTTGGCCGTAGCCCTACAAATTCAGAATTCCTATGTTTGAAAGCCCTGCATGCATTGAATTAATGTAAAAAAAAAAAATTTGGGTGGCAAGCTTAATTATTAGCATATTTCTTAATTATATTGTCTTCTTTATATCATTACATATTATGAAATTAATTGACGAGCATCCATAATTTCAACATGCTATAATTAATTAATGGAAAAAACTATTACGCCTAATCTCTAGTATAGCTTGAGTACACAACGTTTACATTGAAACATCTTTTACGTACTTTAGTTAATATAATCAATCAATCAATTACAGGAAATGTTCACTACCCTAGAAGAAGATCTCTCGAGAAAACCTCTAACTATGTTTCTAAAGTTAACTATATGTCTAAACGTTTCGTGTTTAATTAATTGGATTAATTTCAAATGGAGATTTGAATTCTAATCTTATGAGCTTGTTGTGGCAGGCGAAGTTCATACAGCTAACAAAATAACGGAAAAACCAATCATTTTAATTTGCACCCTTCAATTATATTTTGCCACATCACAACTAAAATTTGGTCCTGGTGCCAGGAAGAAGAGATATCTCCATTATTATTCCTTAACCTTATCTCTATTGGATTTTCATTAACTAAAATTTGATATTTTGTTTTCTAGGGGATTTGTTTGATAACAAAAGAAATTCAATATAGTTTTGATGTGGCAAAATATAATTGACGGGGCTTTCATCATTTTTCTCTATTCATAACGGGCAGAGCAGTCATTTCCTTTTCCTTTTTTTTTCCATTTTGTTTTGGCTGACCATACTTTGACTCAAAGTACTTATAAAAACCCTTGCAGACATTGAATTGATGTATATAAACTACTTATTAGCATCTTGATCTTCACTGTGAAAGTGCAGAGGCACTTGCTTGTCGCTGCTGTCTTAGCCACATTGAGCTTGCTAGTTTCAGGTCAGAATAACTACCCTGACTTCTTCTACAAACTCAGTCTCCAATGGCCACCTGCGGTTTGTGCCACTTCCCAGTGCCGGACACCCATCCCCGGAACTTTTACGATCCATGGTTTATGGCCACAATTTGTTGAAGATGACAGCCCACCTCCTCCCTATAATCCAACAACTAATAGATGCACCGATGTCACACCTACGGCTCCAGATCAGATTTTGATAAGCAATTCATTTTTAAACATATGTACTATTGATATATTTGATATGTCAACAATTAGTCGACATTTACTTTTCTAATTAAGTAACTTCAATTTTTATTGTTTATTGATTTGTTTACATAAAATCATAGAATCAATTGGAAGCCATCAAGACGGCCTAAATAAACTTTGGCCAAGCCTTTTGAAGCAGAAACAAATGAGGAATTTTGGCGACATGAATGGGAAAGACTTGGAATGTGTTCCGGTAATCCTGATGACACTCGCAGTTATTTAACCATAGCTTTAGATCTTGCTACTATATGCAATCCACTCAAAAGTAAATCATATACACAAATTTAATAATAAATGCCATAACTTCAATGATATCGTACTGTACAATTGTATTTAAGCTCATCATATGCCAAACTCTCTTGAAGTTAATTTGAAAGCTATTTAATCTTTTTGGACTGTTTCCATTTAGAAAAAACATTAATCATATATATGTTTGGTTTCGTCTTCTAAATAATTGAAGGACTTGAGCCCCGACGAGATCTTTATAAAGCAAGCGAGATAAGGGATGCTATCAACAAAAAACTGGGAAAATATCCTGAAGTCTTATGTGGCAAAGTTAGTAACACACTACAATTGAAGGAGATCCGCATATGCTTTGAAAGGGCAAAGCCACCTTCCGTCCTTCGAGACTGTCCCAAGAGCTATTCGAATAGATGTTCGAATGGCAATGACCAAGTAAGATTTCCTCCACTTACTAGTAGAGTGTGAGAATTATAAAACATGTAGCTAATGGCGGGGTGGAATTAGTAAAAAAATAAACGTGTCAAGCTAGATATGTACTTGCTTTATTAAGAAATAGTGTCATGAATAAATGCTTTTCTTATCTAGAGGAGAGCTACCCTGTCTTGTATCATTTGCTAATATCAGTTATTTAAGAAGTACCATCCAATTATTTCTGTCTCTTTTCTCTATGTATCTCCCATCATTCTTGCAATAATCATATCTTACTCTCGCTATTAGTTCTCTTCCCTCACCTTAGTGCTTTCCTTTCACCACACCTCCAGAACTACCATCCTGCTTCTACAAGTGAATAAAGCCATCCAAAAACGTGCCCTAATCTCCCCAACGTAGACACCAATTTCTATTTTATGTTTACCACTTTAGTTATTTTTATTATTTTTTGGTACATTTTTATTTTATTTCTTTATATTATATATGTATAATAAAACTTCTATAAATCAGTACCTTTGGGAACATGAAAATTTATTGATTAATGGAGATATTATTTAATCGATAAATTAATAATTTATTAATTTATTGATAATTCTATTTTATAGAATTATTTTACTCCAATTTTGTTATGAAATATTAGCTAAGTCCTCAATTTTCAATTATAATTTACTTATTTTTAATTATTTTTATAATTAGTTTATTTTTAAGTGAATTATTTTAATTTTATGTTATTTCTTTTAATTTGTTTATTATTTATTAGTTTTTATATTTTTTGTAAGAACTAAAAGAATTGGTTTAATTTTGAAAAGTAAGGTATTGAAAGATCCAGAATCTGTTTGCATATGCTTCAGTGTTTTGACTATAACTTGAGCTACAGAACTCCAAATGATGCAATTCTTGAACCATTGGAAAGCTAAGAGACAGAGCTTCAAATTTTATGAGATCATTTTACCCAGTTCTGCTTCAAAGATAGAGAAAATTTCATCAGAAAATAGCTAGATGTACTATATCGGGAATAGAAATTTGTAAAGACTGACAATTGATTTTTGGGCCTCCCATTACACTTTTAAGCCCAATTAAACCCCAGGTCAATTTAAGGAAATATAGGTTAAGTTATTATAAATAGGATAGTTTGAAGAACATTAGGACAGACAACCTTTGAGAGATTCAAGAAGATAGAAGTTGAGGCTGAAACTTAGAGATCAAGGCAGCAAATATTGTTTTGCTTTCTTCCTTGGCTTTTATTTTTCTTGTTACTTTCAATAGTTGATTTAGATACAATGTTATTTGTTTTTGCAATTATGAGTAGCTAATTTTCTTTGTCTAGGATTGCAATTGAACTCACATGCAGTCTAAATTTTTAATCTCTTTCTTACTTATTTTTAATGGGATTTGAATTATTTATTCCAATTTTTTCTTAATGCTTTTAATTGTTTGGCCACCAATTAAATTGATTTAGGAATCTAAACAAACTTAGGAAAGGGAGTTTAGTATAGATTAAAATTGAGATAGCATATGATCATATTACTTGATTTACGCATAAGATAGGGATATACCTATAAGCCATATGTAGATTACAGCCTGAACTTAATGAATCTGTTTTAATTTCAATTCACATAGAGATATAGTGTTTTGATTAAAATATATATTTTTATAAGATGAGTCGGGAGATCCTTATAAATAATTTAGGACTCTAGGTTAGTAATTCAACCCATTGAAATAAGTTAAGGAAGAGAGTTCAGATTTAGATGAAGTGTGAGGGATATTGTAATCTTAGGTTTGTTTGATTTGATATTTTCTCAAGTTATTATTATTTTGATTTTTCTTGTTGGTTTAAATTTTAGTTAATTAGTTTTAGTTAATCAATTAATTTTGAGTGTTTGGATAAGATTAATTTATTCTAATTTTATTATTTGTAAAATTTTAAATCAATTTCCTGTGAGATCGATACTCTACTTGTTTATATACTATTTGCTTATATATTATTTATTCGATACATATACTTACGTAGTAGAAGTTTAACTGATATTTATATATTTTTTTTGAAAAACAAATCAATACCTTTGGAAACATGAAAATTTATTAATTAATAGAGATATTATTTAATCGATAAATTAATAATTTATTAATTTATACATTTTTTATGAAAGATGAATTTTATTCCTCCATCATCGGCAATGTCATGACAAGTCTTTAGCCTAATTGACAAAAATTTTTGTGGCATGGAGCACCTGCTGAGGGTAAAATAACTGTAAAATTGCAAAAGTTACACTGCACATCCAACAAAGGTGGCAGACAAAAGCAGCGGAGGATACTAAGCAAGGCCAACCAAAAGCAAAGGGTCCTATAAAGGATATAAAAAATAAAATAAAATAAAACCTATAACAAGCAGATCTCTCAGCTAGATTCCTGTTTTGGACTAAACGTAAAAGAACCTCCTAATAAACAAAAACTAAGTAAAAGAGTCTCAGTAGCACAGAGCTGGAGCAAGAATCTCCCATCCGATGAAAGGTCAACAAGAAAAACAAGCAAACCTAAACGTGAGAGGACCAGAACATGTAACATCCTTCATCTGATGATCAATTCAAAAACCTTTGTGCTAACCAACTAACAAGAGAACAAGCACCTTCAGCACGATTCAACCATCCTGGAAGCCTCTAATGGTCATTGATTTGTCATGGCTCCCTAAGTTCCCCTTAATACAACTCAACCATCAGCGTAAGGAGCATTCACACGATCCTACACAAGGAGTCTTCGATCATGAAGAGAGAGCTGCTATATAAGCCTCTAACAGCTCTAACACACAAAGTCCATATAAGCCTCAGTAGCTTCAAAACACACAAAGGTGTGGTGATAAAAATTGTTAAACATTTTCTTCTCCTTTTTCTCTCTATTTTTTTTCTTTTTTCTCTCTTTTTCCTTTTTTTTAATTTATTCTTCTCATCTTTTATTTTATCCTTTCTTTTCTCTTTTTTCCTCTTTTTCTTTTTTTTTTCTCTCTTTTTCTCGCTTTTTTCAATTTTTCTTCTTCTTTATTTTTTATTTTTGTATTTTTTTCTAAGAAAAAGATAAAAATATAAAGAAGCCTCAAAGGTGATCCGTGAGAGCACACGGCCCCAAAAGAAAACCATCTAATACCTATCACAAACACCAATGACAATCAAGAAGAAGCAACACGAGTCACAAAAAGTCCCCCACCAATCCCAAGGAAACAAAAAGCAAATCCACAACTTTTCAAGCCTCAAAACCCCCAACATTCCCCACTCCCCACAAACTCAAAAAACAGTACTCTGAAGAAGGGTCATTGATCACTCAACCCATACTAAACCACATGGAGAGAAAGATGTCCTCCATCAGCCTCAAATGACATCATTTCCCAAAGCAAAGTAAGCAGAGACTTGCAGCACGCCAATCAAAAGAGTGAAACATCCAACCCAAATCCCAACCCACAGACATGACAGGCACACCAAACCCACAAATCATCACAGCAAAGAAATCACTGCTTCCCAAAAAAAAAAAAATAGTCTCATCCAAAATACTCACCAACAATTCTCCACAGGGACGCTGCACAAATTCATTCGCTGCATCGCAAAATCATCGTGCCTCTTTTGTTTTGTTTTTCTTCATTTTTTTTCCATTTTTTGATACTTTTTCTCTCTTTTTTTCCTTCTTTGTATTTTTTTTCTTTTTTTTTTAATTTTCCTTTCTCTTCACTTTTTTCTTTAATTATTTTCCTTTTCCGTGGTCCTTTTTCTTTTTTCCTTAAGTTAAAAGCTACTCACCAGGGAAACCGGAAGTTGCTTCCCGCTCACACTTCACTTGACTTTCTATTCATAGAAGCCTTGCCTATCAATCAAAAGCACTAAAATAAGAGGTAAAAAACAAACTAGCAGCATGCAAATAAAACCATTGGCAGCACCAATATCCTACCACTGAACACTTTTCAACATACTCCCCTACTCAACAACTAAAAGCAAACACTCCTCTCTCTCAACTCCCTCTTAGCGAGGTTATCAACAAGCTCATTAGCAAGTCTTGGGACTTTTCGAACGGCCCACTCTTCGACTCTTCTCTTAAGCTCCTCAATTCCCTGAATAACCCCTCGCATTCTCCATGGAGCCCTTTCAAGGTGGCAAACAGATTCGACGGTATTACTAGCATCACTTTTGATAACTTGAAACGTCCAGCCCACTTTGATGCCCCATAAATTTTGAAGGCTTCCTTGATTGCTAGAATTTCTACCATGCTTGCATTGATACACCCAATTGCCTTGAAGAAGATAACCATGACGGATCCCTCCTCAATTCTAAGCACACCTCCAATGCGTGCTAGGCCCGGTGACCCACGTGCAGACCCATCCATGTTAAATGTTAGGATAGTCTTGAATTGTGATTTAATTAGGATTGTTTAATTCTAATTAAATTTATATACCTTATAAAATAGTCTTTAAATCTAGTTGACTAGAATAACAATTCCTAATTCTATTAGGATAAGATTCTTAATTATATTAGAATAAGGTTATTGTATTTGGCACTATAAAAGGACCCTATGGGTTAAAGAATAATGATCACCTAGATTTAGAGAGAGTGATCTAGGTGTACGTGGGATACGGGTTATGAGTTTGAGACTGTTCTTGTAATCTCTTGATTTTTCTTTTAATGGATTTTTCTCTGTTGCTGTGCCCGTGGACGTAGGTCATCAAAAGACCGAACCATGTAAATTCTTGTGTTCTTGTGGGTGTGCTTGATTTCTTTCTTTCTTTATTCTATTGATTGGGTTAGATCTTGGGCAATTCTTTAGAGACAATTTCGTAATTTCCCAACAAACTGGTATCAAAGCTTCAAGGTCTTGGGTCAATCTGAATCTCGCTATGTCAACTTCGTCGACCAAGTATGAGATTGAAAAGTTTAATGGAAAAAACAATTTCAGCCTGTGGCGTGTTAAGATGCTCGCATTGCTAGTGCAACAAGGACTATTGAAGGCACTGAAGGGAAAAGAGTATCTTCCTTCGAATTTATCTGATGGTGAGAAAGATGACCTTATGGAGAAAGCACATAGTGTTATTCTCTTAGCTTTGTCTGATGAGGTGCTAAGAGAAGTCACGGATGAAGAATCTGCTGCTGCAATGTGGCTTAAACTCGAAAGTATTTATATGACCAAATCCCTAACGAATCGGCTTTATATGAAGCAACGATTGTATACTCTTAAGATGAGTGAAGGTACGTCCGTTAATACCCACATTGACGAATTTAATAGAGTTATTCTTGATTTAAAGAATATCGATGTTAAAATTGAGGATGAAGACTTAGCCCTAATTCTTTTATGTTATTTGCCTCCATCGTATGAAAACTTCGTGGATACTATATTATATGGCCAAGACACTCTCACTTTCGAGGATGTAAGAGCATCTTTAAATTCCAAGGAATTGAAGAAGAAAGTTGATGGTATCCAGAATGAAAATCAAGCAGAAAGTTTGGTTGTGAATAGCGGAAAAGATAGAGAGAAGGGTATAGACAGAAAAGGTAAATCTAGAGCAAAAGGGAAAACTTGCTTGAATTGTGATCAGAAAGGGCATTTTCGTCAAGACTGTACCAAATTCAAGGATGATGAAAAGTTCAATAAGTCTGAGAATACTGCAAACGTGGTTGGAGATGACTTTGATACTTTTGAGGAAACTGATAATGTTCTTGTAATTACTAATTGTAACCTGATGGATACATGGATCTTGGATTCGACTTGTTGCTTTCATATATGTCCTAGGCGTGATTGGTTTACAACTTATCAATCTGTTAATATGGGCGCTGTACAATTAGGAGATGATTTCTCTCTCAGAGTTGTTGGGATTGGCACAATTCGAATCAGGATATTTGATGGTATGGTAAGAACACTTGAGGTAAAACATGTCCCTGACATAAAAAAGAATTTAATATCCTTGAGTTTGTTAGATAAGAAGGGCTACAAATATAGTGGCCAAGATGGTGTCTTGAATGTATCTAAAGGAGCCTTAACTATCATGAAGGGCAAGTTATCCGGTGACCTTTATTGTCTAGTGGGAAACACGGTCATTGAAACTGTTTCTGTGGTCTCATCTAATGATCCTGAAGATGATGTAACACGTTTATGGAATATGAGATTTGGTCATATGAGCGAGAGAGGGATTAGAAAACTAAGTAAGCATAGTTTGCTGTGTGGTCAAAAGAGTGGAAAGCTAGATTTCTGTGAGCAACATAGAGTGAAATTTAGCACTAAAACTCATCAAACCAGGGGTACAGTAAACTACATCTATTTAGATTTGTGGGATCCTTCTCCGGTGGTATCAAAAGGTGGATCATTATACATGTGGATCTTTATTGATGATTTTTCAAGAAAGGTGTGGACGTATCTTCTAAAGGCTATGAGTGAAGTGTTAACCACCTTTTTGCATTGGAAGGTATTGATCGAGAAGCAGACTAAGAAAAGGATCGAGAGCTTTCGAACAAACAAAGGTTTGAAATTTTGCAAAGGTGAGTTTGGTCTATTCTACAAGAATGAGAAAATCGTTAGACATCGCACTGTCGACAAAACACCATATCAAAACGATATTGTAGAATTGATGAAGAAAACACTTTTGGAGAGAGCAAAATACGTGTTCTCAAATGTTGGCCTAACCAAAGTATTTTGGACAGAAGCTATCAACAAGGCTTGTTACTTGGTAAATCGGTCTCCATCAACTGCAATTGAATTTAAGACTCCCAAGGAAGTTTGGTCTGGTAAGCCTGCTGATTATTTTATATTGAGAGTATTTGGTTGTCCTGTTCATGTTCATGTGAGTGATGGTAAACTTGAGTTGAGGGCGACAGAGTGCATATTCCTAGGCTATGCATATGGGGTGAAGGGTTATTGGTTGTGGTGTACTGATTGTAAGTTCCCCAAGTTTATGGTGAGTCAGGATGTTACCTTTGACAAGTCTGCATTACTTTGTGGGATAAAGTCTAGAATTGCAAACACATCAGACCAAGAAGTTGGCAAGCAGGTGGAGCTTGAAATCAATGCTCTTGTGACAGTGCGAGATGATAGTGAAATCCAGAAAGAATTGCAAGAGGTACAAGAATTGGTATCTCAACGAAGCATTACTTGTATTGATGGTGATTTTGATTCTTATGTTTTATTTGTGGAAGTAGAGATTGAAGAGCCTTACTTTTATCATGAGAAAATTATATATGTCGAGTCTTCTAAGAAGATTGAGTCTCTACACTGGGATCAAACATGGGAGCTTGTGAAAACACCTAAAGTTACTATTGAAGTTGGCTTAGTGTGTGAAGGAGGTGCAAACATTAGTCGTAATGTGGTTGGCTTCTCCAAATCAGATTTTGCTGGTGATCTAGATAGTAGAAGATCTCAAACGGGGTATGTGTTCACTCTCTCAGGATCTGCAATCAGTTGGAAAGCAGTTCTTCAATCAACCTTTGCTTTGTCTACAACTGAAGCTGAATATATGGCTGTGACCGAGGCAGTGAAGGAGGCTTTGTGGCTTAAAGGCTTGGTTAGTGATCTTGGTTTTGAACAAACACAAACAGTTGTGTTTTGTGATAGTCAAAGTGCTATACATTTGACTAAAAATCAGATGTTTCATGAGAGAACCAAACACATCCAAGTCAAGTGTAACTTCGTTCGAGAGATTATTTCTAAAGGTGAGATTGTAGTAAAGAAAATAGCTACAGATGAAAATCCGGCAGATATGCTAACTAAGTCAGTTTCTGGGATAAAGTTCAAGCATTGCTTGGACTTGATCGGTGTTCGTAGTGCTTGANATATTAGAATAAGGTTATTGTATTTGGCACTATAAAAGGACTCCATGGGTTAAAGAATAATGATCACCTAGATTTAGAGAGAGTGATTTAGGTGTACATGGGATAAGGGTTATGAGTTTGAGACTGTTCTTGTAATCTCTTGATTTTTCTCTTAGTGGATTTTTCTCTGTTGCTGTGCCCGTGGACGTAGGTCATCAAAAGACTGAACCACGTAAATTCTTGTGTTCTTGTGGGTGTGCTTGATTTCTTTCTTTCTTTATTCTATTGATTGGGTTAGATCTTGGGCAATTCTTTAGTAACAATTCCGCAATTTCCCAACATTAAATTTCATAATTCCTAATCTTGGGCATTCTCATACCTTGTTTCCCTTTTCCTTCTTTTTGAGTCTTCTAGTAAGACTTGCTGCTGGGCACCTGATCACATCCTCCAAAGGGCTATATTCCTCATGCCACTTCGCCTTAGCCCACCATGCTAACCTAATTTTAGCTAAGTCTAAGCATTGCTTGCTATCCCATATTTTTCCTTGAAAAACCATCTCATTTCTCATCAATCAAATTGTCCATGTGATGGCAAAAAAAGCCAACCTCCATAGCGGTCTATCACTATCGTGCACTAGCTCATTCCACTCAAAGAAAAAAGAAATCGAAAAAAAGAAATCGCTGAACCTTGGGCCACCCAGCTAACTCCTCAAACTTTGCACCATCCTGCCCACACCTTCCAACTTTTCGTACACTCAAAAAATAGGTGGTCAAACGTCTCCACCCTTTCTCGCCAAAGCATACACATAAGGAGTTCTTGCCTAAGAAGTCCTCTCTTGAGCAACTCTTTTCACTGCTATCTTACCTCTTATTATTCTCTAACAAAAAATTCTGATCTCGAGGGTAATTTATGCATTAATAAATAAAAAAATTAATTTATTAAAATATTTTTCATATTTTTCCAAAACATTAAACTTTTTTTAAGGGCATTGATTTTGTTAGCTTTCTTTACCGTTATGCAATCATCAAGTCTGTAGCATGATCAGTAAAAGACTTTTCATGGCATAAAGAGATGGTAAGGGCTTTGAGAATAAGTACAATTACAAAAGTTGATTGCCACTCAAAAATATTTTCGCAACACTAATCATCAACAACCTATGCACCAACAATGCAGCGCCCTTAGAACAAAACCTGGGCCTATAATTGAAGAATTCAACTTAAAACCACCCATGATGATCCTACAACAAATTCACGAAAGTCAAAAAAACAACCCCAATACAATCCACTAATCATTCCAAGACCATTATAACAACCCCAAGATCCCCTACTTAGAACTAAATATGAAAAATAGAACCCAACAAAACCCAACATCAAAAATAACCCAAAAAAGTACCATAAAAAATAGCAAAAGGCTTTAGACAAGTGCAGCCCCGCAACAACACTCTCAAGCATAAAAAATATGTCATAAAACCCTTAGATCAGCTAGCACAAAAGTCATACCTCATCCGCAAGAAGGCAACAAAATCAAGAAGCTGATGGATAGATTTCCAGGCTCAACTTCCTTTTCAAATCTTGAAAGGCACACAACAAAAAGCTCTTCCTTTATCTCATCAGAGAACCCTCCCAAAGCTCGGTATCCGCTCATCTAAAATTTCCAATGATCACACATGAAAACTAGCAAGCTCCAAAGCATTGAATTTAATACATGTATTATTAGGGTAAGCCTTGCAAGCCAATCAGTTTTGTACTTATAAAACACTACATTAATTAGTCATATTTCATGTTAAATACATTATGAATATTTTATATAATATATAAGGTATTTCTTTATCCATGAGCTTATTTATAAAGAGTTATGAGAGACTTATGTAGATAGAGTCCTTCGAACATAATAGCCTTGTAAAAAAATTATAAAGGTTATAATTATGAGATTCTTATGCATCAAAGCTTTGTTCCTAAATATGTTCTTGGTCGTTGTATTGTCAAGAATAAGGGCATCAACAATGCTCAAAGACTGGTACATGCAAAGCCTCCTTACTTTGGAAGTAATCAACTAATCTCATAAGTTAAAGTATGTGAGATACTTGGGGATAGTATGTGGGTGCTTGTTAAGGAACAAATTCACTGAACATGATCTGTTATAAGAGTTTCATTTGGTATTTCACTCAAGAGTCTATAGAAATACTCTCATGTGTTAGTAGTGTAAGTAATCCTTAGACTTAGGATATTAGATCATCTTGTATGTGAATTGTCATGTGTTGATTTCACCCCTACGACTTTAAAGGCAACCAGATGCCTAAATATGATGCTTTGGGTATGGCATGATATATGTGAAGATGAATGAGTAGTATAGAGAGGATTCATCACCCAAAGTGCTTTGAGGAGACATATCTTGTTCGCTCCTAACTTATATTAACAAAGTCTTTGGCCGAGGTGATCTTGATAGGTCAATATGATGCTTTAGGACTAATATGGGATGTCATAAATAGACACTGTACCATGCTTCATGACATATTTAGGATATTTGATAAAATGATCAAGTTACACCGAAATCTTGTACATTGAAAGGCTAGTCAAACCATATTGACTCTCTCGACATTTAGATGGTTATGATGTATTACTAGATCCCATTCTTGACCTATAAATATAAGTATTTGGATTAATTTATATTTATTGTCAACACGTTGGGAGCTTAATGGGCACACATAATAAGTTGACAATGTGAAATTAAAAGGAGATTTGTACTAAATAAGAAAATTAGAATTTTCAAAATGGACTTAATTAAATGTTTTAATTAAGTATAAGGGTTAAATTGTAATTAACTGAAAGTTGGATTAGCAATTTAACCTAACTATAATACTTAAATGTGGATGCTGCACCATATGAGAAGAATTAGAGGTGAGAAACAATTGACAAAAAAAATCAAAAAAGCTCCCTAAGCCAAAAAAATGTTTTTTTACGAGGGTTCCAAGAATCATTTATCTTTGTCATCTTTTCTACCAAAACCAATTCTTTGAAAGGTGAGATTTATGAAATCTTGGCCACTAGCATCGCTTCACGGCATACACATAATCCCTACTTTGAAGAAGGCTTTCATCTATCACCTGTGTGGATCATCGTTAGACGTTGGACACATGGACAGCTTTGGTTTGTGACAACCGGGCTTTGGTATGCAATCAAAAAAAGGGGTCATGACTTGTCATTTATTAAAATCACTACTAAAGGTATGATTTTGATCATTTGCTTGTATGGATGAATATTAATCTGATCAAATTAAAAAACAAGTGATCTTATGGAAGTTTTGATTTTCTATGTTTATTTTCATTGCGTTATTCAATATTAATTCTTAATTTTGGAATTGCATTCTTCCCTTTAAGTGTGGCCCAAATCTAGCATTGGTATTAGAGTCACCTTGTATTTGCTTTTGATTGGATGACGCTGTAGTTGCTACCAATATGAAGATATCGGTTTTGCCCCAAAACCCTAATTCAAGTCGACATGTATGGTATAATTGTCAAAATTGTTTTCATTAATTTTAAAATTCAATTCCAGAAAGTTAACCATGATTTGAAACTTGATTTTAAGTATTTAGATACTGATTTGATCAAAGTTTTAAAGGTTGAGAGAATAGGGCTCAAAAATTGGAATTGTTCCATGCGAGTTTGAACTTGATATGGTGATATATCATGCAAAAAAAAATCTGATTTTTCTAGGGTTCATGGAGTTTGTTTTGAGCAACTTCCAAACTTGAAAATTATGCTACATTATTTAGTATATGTTTTGGAAATATCAAATTATGGCTGTTCATGAAAAGGTTTCATGAATAACCCTAATTTCTTAGTACATGCATTATCCAGGCATTAGTCAACTACTGGATTTTTTAACCAATATTTTGGCAGCCATGAGAGATAGTTAGCCACCACTTTTGGGGTTTGAAAAGAGTCCTTGTGCCATCTCAGTTGGTCTTGGTTTGAGAAACCTTGACTAATTAGAAAAAGGAAAGAAAAATCCTTAAATTAAGGAATTTCGGTTGTACAAGGAATGTGATTCCTTTAATGTCGATTTCTTCCATGATTTAAGGGATTGAATTTTCTCATCTTTAATTGGATTAAATGTGGATATTAATCACCAGTAAATTTAGGCAATTAAATTTCTAAAATGGTTTTGGAAATTAAACATATTAGCTACCTAAAACAGTTAGGAAACTGATATAAGATAATTACTTAAAATTTAAGGTTACCGAATTATTATCAAGTTCCTAAAACTTAGGAAAATTAGTCAAAATTGTTTGAACAATTAATTTAAATCAGAATGATTAATATTTAAATGAAAACTTCATTAAACCTAATGTGATTGGGATTTATCTTAATTAGATTAAGGAAAATGTTAATTAAGTAAAGGATTGAACTATATATGTCGTGATTGGCAATTAGATACTAAAGCATGTGTAATTTTAATATGTTCATGACATAATTATGGATGTATAAGGATGATTAAGGACTTACGTCCAATGTGATTGTGGATGGTTAAATTTTTTTTATGATATTTATTTAATTAAATAAGGTCTGCGTATCTTACCTTATCTCTTAATTTTCTAGATTTGTAAATTTTTTCCTCACCTAATTCCCCTCAAATGTAACTTAAGGTTTTTTTATTATAAATGTAATTAGATACATCGAAGTGTAAAATTAGGTTTAGTTAAAAAATTATTTTGTAACTCGAAAATGCAAATCCAAAGGTGCCATGAAAATGCAAGGAGATGACAAGCAAACTTGAAGAAGACTATGTATGTAATCACCTAGGATTTGACCAACTAATTTCCTTCAATGGCTCAAGGAGATTAGATTAGATAAAAGTCCATAATCATCCTAGTAGTATGCATGTAATAGATTTATTTTATGTGATATTATAAATATTATGCATGCTAAAATCAATGAGACTTAAATAACAAGATAAAAACAACAACAAAACCCTCATTAAAATATTGAGTCACATGCATTGCATGATCAAGTTGTCTTCCACCATATAGCAAGATAACTACGCTGCTCTTTTAATTGGAGGCTTGTTGAGTCACTCTAGGCCAAACTTTTACACGAGTACGTTTAAGCTATAGGTAGGTCTTACTAAAAAAATACTGTCATTTGAGTGTGTCACACTTGACCATATGGTATTAAAGGCATAGTTAGGCGAAATGCATATGATGTATTTAGACAAGGAGTTATCACCTAACTAATATGGGATTTGCATGGAGATGCAATCGATAAACTATGTTATCTACCCCATTAGGCTTATTGTGATTTGTTGAGTCACTTAAGGTTGCAATAAGTTGAAAAGGGTCCTAGCCCACTAGAAATGCCTAAAAGAGATTTTCAAGTAATAATGAAGGCTATTATTACAAAAACTTAGTGGGAGAGCCAACGCAAGATTTAATAACTTGTCTTAAATCAGTTAATAACTTAAAGACTAATACAAATACTTTTTCTATATTTATAGGTTGTTGGAATAGGCATAATGATAATTACTACTTTACTTGGCATACTTGATGCCATCAGCCCAAAATGTTTGGACTGTTATATCACTTTGATAAAAGTTCTCAATAAATGGAAAGGTGCAATCTTGACAAGCAAAGAGATAACTTTAAATATGATTAAGCTTAACCTTCCTACTACCAATCCTAAATCTTGGATAATAGATTCAAGATGTGGATAGCATTTATGTACTAACATAAAGGCGTTAAGGGATAGTAAAAGGCTTACTAAAAAAGAGGTACTCCTATGATTGGGCAATGGTGCAAAAATTACAGCAATTGCCGTTGGGACTTGTGGTCTCATTTTCCCATTGGGCTTAGTGTTGAAGCTAAAAGAGTGCTACTGTGTACCAACATTAACTAGAAATATCATTTTGGTTTTATACTTAGCTAAGAATAATGATTTTGAATTTACTATGAAGGGCAATTGTTGCACTACCATTATGAATGATAACTTTTATGGATCCGCAACATGTCATGGAGGATTTATGTTATGGATCTTTATAGCCCAATGCTCAATATAGATGTCGAGAAAGCTAGACAAGACAATCCAAGTCAAACCTTCATCTGGCATTGTAGAATTGGTCATATCAATGAGATAAGGATAACTAGTTGTATAAAGAATCTTATCTAGATCCATTTGATTATGAATCATATGGAATTTGTGAATGTTGTCTCTAGGTTGCTTGATCACTAGTTGAAATGATTAAGTTGTCTATATGCAACTCGACGAAGGGAGTTTAGACTAGACCATTTGTCACGACCCGATACTCCCTTCGAGCCCGTGACAAGCGTCGCCATGTCTTGATAGATATTTATTACTCGGAATGTCAATCGAAGCTCGCAAGGCTCTTGCATCAATTTTGTGTCTCCCCTGTGAGCAACGGTTACTAAATATCATGTTTGAAGGGAATATACACTATTTTTAAATCAAAAACAAATAAAAAGTAATTTCTACCACACATGGGTATTTTGGTCATTTTTACCCAAAAATTTTGAAACCTGGTGAAAATATAGCATACGATCGCAAAATATACATTTCCTATCTAAAAATAATTTTAGTAATCTAAATCATCAATTTAAAATGAAATTATGGCTAATCAAACTAAATAAAAATATTAAGTAAAATATTTCATTTTCTTATAAAACAATATTTATAGAATCATGCATAAACAATTTTTGTAGCGTAAGAGCAAAATAAATTTATATATATAATAGCACACTAAACCAGGTATACAAAAATATTCTACAATGACATGTGGGCTCCAATATAACCGAAAATATACAAGACTTTAGATCTTCGATTTTTAAGGATGCAAATTCAAAAGCAATCCTCAACAAAATCAGCTATCTACAGACTGTCTTGAGTCTAAAATGGGTAAAAAAAAAGGGTGAGTTTTTTTATAAACCCAGTGAATAAGCAAAGTTCATCTACAACATCTAAAGCCGAGTAAATGGAGACAGTTAAATCATCCCATCATAATATGATTCATAACATTCCAAAACTCATATCAATTCATATAAAACAATTACATTTCATCAAAATAATCAACAAGGCTTATGATTCTCTTAAAAACTTAGCTTATGCCAAAACTTGTACTCGGTGACACCTTGGTCCGGGCATCCAACCGAGTCCGCCAAGGACATTAAAACGACATATACCCATAAAACATGTTTTTTTACTTTTAAAACATAGCCATTCCTTGGCGATGGCTGAGTTTCATCCTCACGTGGTGGTTCGGCATGAAGTGAACTCTAAACTTACCTTAGGAGATACCCTCCACACCTCTCGTACTAAGGTAAAATATAACGGGGTTTACCGTGCCCCTCTAATAGGCTGGTCCACGGAAACCCAACCACTGCAGTAAGCTAATCAAAAAACCCACCCAATCAATAAAAATTTCAACAGCATGATATGACTAATATAATATTACCCAGCTTATCAAGGTAAAACAAAACAGTTTATATAATCCACAAGCCACAAATCCAGCCATTCATGCCATCACATTGTCATAAGCTATCAATTTAAACCATATATATATATATATATATATATATATGATAACACAAGTATATAGTCTCCTACTTACTCTAATTTNTGAATTGCAAAACAATTTATAAATCTCATTCATTTAGCCATCACTTAACTTATAAAACATAAAAATCTACGGTTTAAGTTCATTATTCTTTAAAATCATAGAAACGGATATAAACTACTTTAGATAGTTAAGATTAACATTTGATTACTCATAATAACGGGAGTTTGGAGTACTCCTATTCTTGGTCCTCAGGTACGATATCTTTACCCTTATCAGAGGGCTCACCACCTATACATGATACACGACATGTAATTCAATATATTTGTGCCAAACTGTTATAAAACTATTTCAAGCTCTATATGAATGCATGAAATTGAATGAGAATTGTTCGAATAATCACTTAAAGACGGTGTTTTACGTGGGTTCAATTATGATCAAATTGAATTTGTATTCGACCTAACTTGAACTATACACTGTTGAATTAACCAAAACATCCGATTCAACTTCAAATATATTCATTACACTTCCAATATTCCAAATACACCAAAGAACCTCAATGAGCTTGATTGTGACTTAATTCATCGTAACTGAAATTCATTCTGATTTTGAACTAACGTGCTAATCAGTGTTAACACAGTCCAATAAATCCATCTACATCATTAGGAATCAAATCCAAGTCCATTTACCATGATTTTCTCATTATTGTTCAAGTCGTTTACTAAAGGAACTATACTTTTCGATAGCCGTTTTCGATATCCAATATCGTAAATCATCAATTACGAGCTAAATAACATGAAATACAACAAAATCCATCATCAACATGTCATCTATAAAATTCGGCCAAAGAGGGTTGTTGAAGGGCATGTGATTTTCTTGCTTGTTTTTCATGTCAAACATCATCAAACAACTAAAAACACTAAGATATCATGAAATCTAGCAAAATCCATCATCAAAACCTCTCTCCCTATGTTCAGCCAGCAAGTATTCTCTCATGGAAACTTGTGTTTCATCCATAGAAAATGAAAAAGAAAGCATGGGAAAGGTAGATCTTAAGCTAAAATTGAAAAATCTTACCTTTGATTATTTTGTTCTTTGAAAGTCAACAAATTTCTCTTGAATTTTCCTCCCTACGGTTTGTTTCTATTCTTTTCTCTTTGTTTTTTGCTTTGGCTGGCCATGAAGAGTGAAATGGGAGAGTTTATGTTGAGTTTATAAAGGAAATTATTAAAATATTAAAACTTGACATGTGTCACCATGTGATTGGTCCATGGTTAAAACTTAACAATTAAGCATTTTCTCACCACCACATGTAATCTCTTAATTATCCAAAGTATAAAATAATAATAAGTGAAATTCATGGGCTTGGCAAGTGTTATGGTGGTGTAAAATTCCAAAAATTTCAATTACGTCCTCGTGAACACATAAAATGATTGTTTTGCCCTTATGTTCGAAAAATTGTCGAAATTAAAATTTTTCATTTCTCAAATTCAAATCATGCTCCAATTAGTCAAACTTGGTCAAAAATTTCATCTAACATTCCAATTTTGCCCTCTAGTGGCAAAATGACCATTTTGCCCTTACGTTATGAAAATTCCTAATTTAACTCCAAATTAATCCTCGAACTTCGAATCACCATATTAAAACATTCTAAGATTCAATAACTCTCAAATACATCCTAAAATCTCTATTCAAACTAGTTCGAGATTTTAATCGACTTAATTGTATCACTAGGTACGATACCGATTTTTAACGATTCTCCGAGGCATCCTAGTATGTAGATATGCTATCAAGTACATGAATGACATGACAAGAATATAATAGAGTAGGGCTTGACACCATTGATTTGAATAGCTTATGTTCGATTCATTTAGAGTTAGGTGATAGATTCATTTTTAGGATAGACACATACTTAAATACCATAGGCAGCCAAATTAAGATATAAACTTAATGAGCTTTTCTTAATTAATTTGCATAGACATATGGGATTAATTTTGAAAAGTATGTGTGCAAGAATTTCAACAAAGACTTTTACATAAAATTGGATTTTAGGCAAGGGCAGAGTTAATTAATTTTTGTTAGGGGGACAGTAGACAAAAAGGAATAAAGGCTAAAAATTTTTAAGACTAATACATTAAACTTAACCAACAATTAAAAGATTTATAATAGACCCTAATTTTATATAACATGTAAATAAAAAAATAAGTAAAGAAAAATTTACAATATTTTTTTATAAAAGTTGAGCACGACGATGTTTCTTGAATTCAAATTTACCAATTATTGAGTCTATACTAAAAAGGTTAGTAACGTCTTCCTCAATATAAACAACTAAATTATCTATAAGAAACTCATTATCTAGGATCCAAAGTAGTATAGTCAACATTCAATATTTTTATTTTATTTCTATTTAAATTTAAAATACAAATATAAAACTATAATACATAAAATATAAATAGTTAAATACGATATACAAGATTTCACCAAATGGTTAAATATAGAAATAGTTAAAAAATATAAATAGAAGGAAGAAAGAAAAAAAAATACATTACCTTCTCTTAATTTCACACTATGATGGTGAATGATCTCCCTTTTTCCTTATCCAAGCTCAAAAGCTTATAAATCTCTTTTGAAAAATGAAATATGGTTTAACGGTGAGTTATAAAGAAAGAGTAAAAAGTAAAAATAAAAGGGCAAAAGAGGAGAAAAAAGGAGATTCATTTATCACTTTCATCAGTAAATTTCTTAACTTTCAAAGACAAAAAAAAAAAAAGAGAAAGAGAAAAAGAAAGAGAGAAAAAGGTGTGGAACAACTTAAATTAACGTCGAACAAGATTTGTAGGGTCATTTTATTATTTTTTAGTTGTGTTAATTATTAAATAAACAAATTATTTTGAGGGGTATGAATATTACGTTCAATTAATTCCATATTTTTTTATTTTGAATCAAATAAGTTTTTGTATTTTTATTTTAAGTCAAATAAGTATTTATAACTAATAATTGACTTAGTTAAAATATAATTTGTTATTCTATACCGTATGGCATTGACATGGAATAATTGATGATGATATGGTATGTTGACATATCATAAATGATAATAACGTGACATGTTAATTTGACATGACAATATGATCATGTGTCATTTTTTACTTAAAACATTAATGCCGTATCATTATTTCTTTTTGGCAGAGCCAAAAATGATTTCATTAACCCTGGAGGGTTTGAGAAAAGATCACCTCCAGAACATTGCATAATATCAACCGCTGTTATATCTCCCCAACCTTCCTCTGAGCTTGCCTACTCTCAGTCCTGTACACGAAAACAGCAAAAAGAACTACGATCCCAGCACCTAAATTTCCATGCCAGACGAATTCTCGGAAAAAAACAGAAAGCCCCCTATACATCATTCAACACTTTCTTTAGCCATCAAATTCAGTAAACACAACAGACAAGACACCACCACAGTAGAAGAGACCCTCATAGCCCTCAAAACACCTATCCAAAAACAGACTTGCCAAACTGGCTGTGTATCGCTCAATTGATCATCTTCAGGTGTTTGCTTAGTTTTTTTCTTCCTTCTGGGTTCCCCTGGTCCTGTCCCTGTTTTCTTTCGATGACTTTCCACCTGTTTTTTTGTCTCGGTCCTTGTTTTATTTTTGTCCTGCGTTGGTCTTAAGAATTGTTTCCATTTGTTGTTTGCTACTGTTCGTGGCGCCTTGTATTGAAGAGATCTCATCTGCTGATGAGGCTCTGTCATTTTATTAATATATGATGCCATTCAAAAAAAGAAAGTATTTCAAAAAAAAAATCCCAAATAAAATATCCTAAAACAACAATATGTCTCTTGTTGTTTCCTTTTTCATTGTCTCCTCTGACTTCCAAAAGCAAAAAACATGCAAAAATAGACTATAACATCTCAAAATTCAAATCCGGAATACTTTCCATTGTAAATTTGTTTGATAATATTTTGAAAAAATGCACTCTATCTTCAATGCCTTACAAAATTGACAAGTAAATAAAGATGTTAAAGAAGATAATATTGGAGTGAGGTATGAAATTCATTGTCTTCTATAACATCTGTTTTTGTACTCTCTCTAGCCAAGGGAGAAATAAGAAAACAAATAAAAAATTTTATCTCAGTAGAGTTTGATTTTTGATATTTTGTATTTTACTGAATTTGTTTGATAATATTTTGATACGACATTGCTTCCATGTCCACAAGACAAAAGAAATTCAATATAGTTAATGATGTGGCAAAATCGAAGTGCTAATTTCATCACTTTGTCATCATGTGTATATATATCTCTTATTCTTTCATCATTCATATTGCAATTTATAATTTTTATATTTTTAAACAACAATATAACAAATGTAATAAAGTCAAATGTTGTTCTTAGGTCTATGCCAAAGTCAAATTACTTTTCTTAACACGCATCGAATTGCTTGCTTCCTCATTGTAAGTTGGGGTCAAAAAATTTGATTGTTGAATCTGATTCTGTTAGGATAGTCTTGAATTGTGATTTAATTAGAATTGTTTAATTCTAATTAAATTAGTATACTTTATTAAATAGTCTTTAAATCTGGTTAAACTAGAATAATAATTCCTAATTATATTAGGATAAGGTTATTGTATTTGGCACTATAAAAGGACCCTATGGGGTTAAAGAATAATAATCATCTAGATTTAGAGAGTGTGATTTAGGTGTATGTGGGATAAGGGTTGTGAGTTTGAGACTGTTCTTGTAATCTCCTTATTTTTCTCTTAGTGGATTTTTCTCTATTGTTGTGCCCGTGGATGTAAGTCATCAAAAGACCAAACCACGTAAATTCTTGTGTTCTTGTGGGTGTGCTTGATTTCTTTCTTTCTTTATTCTATTGATTGGGTTAGATCTTGGGCAATTCTTTAGAGACAATTTCGTAATTTCCCAACAAACTAATATCAGAGCTTCAAGGTCTTGGATCAATTTGAATCTCGTTATGTCAACTTCGTCGACCAAATATGAGATTGAAAAGTTTAATGGAAGAAACGATTTCAGTCGGTGGCATGTTAAGATGCACATTGCTAGTGCAACAAGGACTGTTGAAGGCACTGAAAGGAAAAGAGCATCTTCCTTCGAATTTATCTGATGGTGAGAAAGATGACCTTATGGAGAAAGCATATAGTGCTATTCTCCTAACTTTGTCTGATGAGGTACTAAGAGAAGTCACGAATGAAAAATCTGCTACTGCAGTGTGGCTTAAACTCGAGAGTATTTATATGACCAAATCCCTGACGAATCGACTTTATATGAAGCAACGATTGTATACTCTCAAGATAAGTGAAGGTACGTCCGTTAATGCTCACATTGATGAATTTAATAGAGTTATTCTTGATTTAAAGAATATCAATATTAAAATTGAGGATGAAGACTTAGCCCTAATTCTTTTATGTTCTTTGCCTCCATCGTATGAAAACTTTGTGGATACTATACTATACGACCGAGACACTCTTACTTTTGAGGATGTAAGGGCATCTTTAAATTTCAAGGAATTAAAGAAGAAAGTTGGTGGTATTCGAAATGAAAATCAAGCAGAAGGTTTGGTTGTAAATAGAGGTAGAGGTAAAGAGAAAGGCTTAGACAGAAAAGGTAAATCTAGATCCAAATCTAGATCAATAGGAAAGACTTGTTGGAACTGTGGTAAAAAAGGGCACTTTCGTCAGGACTATACCAAATTCAAGGATGATGAAAAGATCAACAAATCTGTCAATACTGTAAATGTGGTTGGGGATGACTTTGATACTTTTGAAGAAACTGATAATGTGCTTGCAATTACCAACGGTAACCTGATGGATATATGGATCTTGGATTTGGCTTGTTGCTTTCATATATGTATTAGGCGTGATTGGTTTATAACTTATCAATCTGTTGATATGGGCACTGTACAATTATGAGTTGATTTCTCTCTCTCAGTTGTTGGGATTGGTACAATTCAAATCAAGATGTTTGATGATATGGTAAGAACACTTGAGGTAAAACATGTCCCTGACATGGAAAAAGAATTTGATATCCTTGAGTTTGTTAGACAAGAAGGGCTATAAATATAGTGGCCAAGATGGTGTCTTGAATGTATCTAAAGGAGCCTTAACTATCATGAAGGGCAAGTTATCCGATGACCTTTATTGTCTAGTGGGAAACACGTTCATTGAAACTGTTTCTGTGGTCTCATCTAATGATCCTGAAGATGATGTAACGCATTTATGGCATATGAGATTGGGTCATATGAGCAAGAGAGGGATTAGCAAACTGAGTAAGCGCAGTTTGCTGTGTGGTCAAAAGATTGAAAAGCTAGATTTCTGTGAGCAACATATAGTGAAATTTAGCATTACAACTCATCGAACCAAGAGTGCAGTAAACTACATTTATTTAGATTTATGGGGTCCTTCTTCGGTGGCATCAAAAGGTGGATCATTATACATGTGGACCTTTATTGATTATTTTTCAAGAAAGGTGTGGACGTATCTTCTGAAGGCTATGAGTGAAGTGTTAACCACCTTTTTGCATTGGAAGGTATTGATTAAGAAACAGAGTAAGAAAAGGATCGAAAGCTTTCGAACAAACAAAAGTTTAGAATTTTGCAAAAGTGAGTTTGGTCTATTCTACAAGAATGAAAAAAATCGTTGGACATTGCACTGTCGTCAAAACACCACATCAAAACGGTATTGTAAAATGGATGAAGAAAACACTTTTGGAGAGAGCAAAATACGTGTTCTCTAATGTTGGCCTAACCAAAGTATTCTGGACAAAAGCTATCAACAATGCTTGCTACTTGGTAAATCGATCTCCATCAACTGTAATTGAATTTAAGACTCCTAAAGAAGTTTGGTCTGGTAAGCCCACTGATTACTCTATATTGAGATTATTTGGTTGTCCTGTTCATGCTCATGTGAGTGATGGTAAACTTGAGTTGAGTGCGACGGAGTGCATATTCCTAGGCTATGCATATGAGGTGAAGGGTTATCGGTTGTGGTGTACTAATTGTAAGTTCCCTAAGTTTATGGTGAGTCGAGATGTTACCTTTGACAAGTCTGCATTACTTTGTGGGATAAAGTCTAGAATTGCAAACACATCAGACTAAGAAGTTGGCAAGCAGGTGGAGCTTGAAATCAATGCTCTTGTGACAGTGCAGGATGATAGTGAAATCCAGAATGAATTGCAAGAGGTACAAGAATTGGTATCTCAACGAAGCATTACTTGTATTGATGGTGATTCTGATTCTTATGTTTTATCTGTGGAAGTAAAGATTGATGAGCCTTACTTTTATCATGAGGAAATTACATATGTCGAGTCTTCTAAGAAGATTGAGTCTCTACACTGAGATCAAACATGGAAGCTTGTGAAAACACCTAAAGGTACTATTGAAGTTGGCTTAGTGTATGAAGGTGGTGTAAATAATAGTTGTAATGTGGTTGGCTTCTTTGATTCAGATTTTGCTGGTGATCTAGATAGTAAAAAATCTCAAACGGGGTATGTGTTCACTCTATCAAGGTCTGTAATCAGTTGGAAAGTAATAGTTGCTTTGTTTACAACTGAAGTTGAATATATGGCTGTGACTGAGGCAGTGAAGGAGGCCTTATGGCTTCAATACTTGGTTAGTGATCTTTGTTTTGGACAAGAATCTAGATGTGAGATTGTAGCAAAGAAAATAACTACATATGAAAATCCAGCAAATATGCTAACTAAGTCAGTTTCTGGGATAAAGTTCAAGCATTGCTTGGACTTGATCGGTGTTCATAGTGCTTGAGGTCCTTTGGGGCAATGGCGGTGTCGACAGAGATTGGTTCGTAAGGTGGAGCTTGGTGAATTCAAGCCTAAGGTGGAGATTTGTTAGGATAGTCTTGAATTGTGACTTAATTAGAATTGTTTAATTCTAATTAAATTAGTATACCTTATTAAATAGTCTTTAAATCTGGTTAGACTGGAATAATAATTTCTAATTATATTAGGATAAGGTTATTGTATTTGGCACTATAAAAGGACCCTATGGGGTTAAAGAATAATAATCACCTAGATTTAGAGAGAGTGATTTAGGTGTATGTGGGATAAGGGTTGTGAGTTTAAGATTGTTCTTGTAATCTCTTGATTTTTCTCTTAGTGAATTTTTCTCTGTTGCTGTGCCGGTAGACGTAGGTTATCAAAAGACCGAACCACGTAAATTCTTGTGTTCTTATGGGTGTGCTTGATTTTTTTTTCTTTATTCTATTGATTGGGTTAGATCTTGGGTAATTCTTTAGAGACAATTCCGCAATTTCCCAATAGATTCTAAAATAGTACTATCTTGGATTGATGAGAAAAATTTCATCCTTGAGACAAGTGACACATCTTTAATGAGATTAATAATTTGAAAATACTTATTGAGGATGTTGTTTTCATTCATGAGCTCAATGAAGCTAATGCTTTAACAGACTCCCTAGCTAAATTTAACGTCCACAGGTTGAAAATGTCCTTTGCATTGTGGTAAGGCTAGAGCATTACTATGACCCAAGTATGGTTGATTTAATAAAAAAACCCATAGAAGATTTAAATTTTAGTTCAAATATAATTGAAGCATATATATTTCATTTCTTAAAAGTATTTAAACAAAAAGATTTAAATTTGTAATTGAAATATATCATTAACTGAGAATATTTTTTATTTGTTTTAAGCATGTGGTGTTAATTAGAAGAAAGACATCCTAAATTTCTGTACCTGGTACAAGGAAAACAAACAAAATTAAAGCTTTCGTTTTGTTTCTAGGATTTTGAGGTTCCTCACCCATTGCCATGCACTGTTAAAACAAAGGGTGAATCTGAAAAACTATTTTCATGCATGGTTTGATATTTTCCAGGCAAAGTAATGTCTATCATATATGAATTAGCAAGCGAGACGTGGGTAACAGTAAATATTATATAATTACTTAGTAATGGGTTATTGTAATCGCCAGAGAGGCATAAGGCTACAGTGAAATAATTATATGAATTAATAGAATAATCAGAACATATTCTATGTGCTTTCCATTCTTCTTTCCATAAATTTTCATTCATGGTTTCATAGTTCACAAGGTTTGGCCAAAGTTGCTTCAATTTGTCTTGAATAGGCTTCGCTGGATCCTCCTAGTTCACGTACTCCAATGTTTCCTTAATCAATCCGTCTTCTTTAACCTGTAAACTACAGCCCTTTATAGCTAATATCAATAAGTCCAACAGTCCGTGACCATTTGTCTGTAAGCTTTTTATCTTTTTCAGCTCCTTATGTTTCCTTCCTTCCTTTTCATGTAGATACAAATATGTCATTGAAATCACCTGCATCCATTTGAGGTAAAAAAACTTGTAAACTAAAATTTCAAATTTTAATCGAAAAACTTTAATCTATGATATATCGACACTGATTTGGGCTACTATTGTTATTTGAATAGAGAATGCAGCAAGAATATTGAAACATTTGACTCAATTCTTTCCAGAAATTATAATTAGGGAATAGTGGGGCTGATTGCTTTTACATATCTCTATTTACTTTTGAGATTAAAAGTAATTTATATTTTATTTAACATTACATTTATTATCAAATTTACTGAGAGACTTAAATACATAAAATCCAAATCATGGATAATTATACAATCGAAGGATCTCAATATTTATTGTTCAAGGACAAAACTAAAAAGGAAAGGAAAAAACAAGAAAGAAAGGTTACCACATAATATTTATTTACTTATTGCTGAAAGACCAAACAGGATTGGAATCCAGCAGGCGTCCTAAAGAGTACATTTATTTAAACTGGATTACTTCCAGCTCCATCATCTAAACTCTTATTAATTAAGAAGAGGACACTAAGCCATCCCCAAGGGTAGAAGATTTGATAGAAGCACCATACCCAGTTTGCACATCATAATATCGACTCCAAAGCATTACGCCTCCATATTTGGCTGTGCTTTCTATCACCGGAAGAACATCAGAAATTAGATTGTCTACTGGAATATACCCTCCAGAAGGAGCCGCATTCTCAGCCGCCGGTAACCCCATAAATAAATTCGTCACGTTTATCGAGGTAGTCCACTGATTCCATGAGTTTATAAGGTCGTCGGTGACACCATCACTGTACTGGCATGGGGGATTATTATAAAATTGAGTCCAAACAGTGTCAAAAAGGCCAGTAGCAATGGCAGCCCCCATATAATAATCAGGGAATGGACATTGAGGAGCTGCAGATAAGTAGACGCTTTCGCTTTTTTCTTTAAGGAAGCGGGCAAGATCATCGTAGTACAAATTCGAAATCCCTTCTATGTCAAAATCAATACCATCCAACGTGGCATCTCCTAATGGACCAGCAGATGTTCTTCCTCCCAAAAATGTGTTCCATAAATAATCTGCTACACTTTGGGCATCATCTTGAGAACTTAGATAGTAATTACCCGCTGCACCACCAAGTGAAAGCAATATCTTGATTCCTAGTCCCTGGCAATATGTTATTTGTTCTCCGAATATGACGCATGTGCCGCTTGGTGGGTCGCAGTGACCGGCAAGGTTCAGAGACGGAGTTTGGCCGCCACCAAAAACGTTAAGGAAAGCTAAGTTTATGATATCATATATTCCGGTGTCACATGCTTCCTTCAGGGTTCCCTCATAAAGATTTTGACCCCAGTAGGTGGAAATGACAGTGGCATAAGAGGTTTTGCTTAGTGCTGCAGCTACGAAGAAGATGAGCAAGGCTATGGTTTGTGATTTCCGAGCCATTTTTGCAAATGTAGGAAGGAATGGTCTGAAATTGCAGGTAGTGGTGTGATCAGACCATGCTAACTCTTGCTACATTTTATAGAGTTTCCGGGGCTGATGATGACAAATGAAATGATTTGATTTAAGCTTTGAATTTTCTTCTTTTGTTTTTTTGATAAAAAAATGATATTGTAGGCACGTGTTTAATTTATGAACCAATAGTAACTATATGTGGTCATTAATCCTTATCCAAAAAGTTGTGTTGAAATTTCACATTCTCCGTAAAAGAACAATCAATACTAAAATAGTATTCTATTTTGGACCGTAAAAGAACAATCAATACTAACGTTACAAACTTAATTTTTTTTGAAAAATAAAAATTACCGGCCTATTCACAATGGAACTTTCTTGTCAGTAGTGTGCATATCACTGTTTGATCGAAAATTGATTGGCAATCCATCGGTGATTTTCAACACATCATTATTGACAAAATGGAATTCGTCCATCAAATTTAAGTTTTTTGTGTAGAATCGACGCCACTGATGGATAAAAGTCATATTTTGTTATAATGATCAAAAGATTCTATTGATAATGATTTCCATTAACAAATTATACTAACAAAATTACTAACGAGACATACGATCAATAACACAGTAAACTTATCAAACAAATAGTCAACGGAATTTCTTCTTGTTTTTTTCTTTCTTTGTTAGTTTGCTTTGAACTTTCTTAACTGTGGGAAACAAGATTTCTGTGGCTGCTTGAGGATTTCGGATGTGCTCTTTGGGTAGAGGCCGCCCCTCCGTTTGGCTTTTTGGATGTTTTGGCTGGTGCTTCTGGGGTTCTTGGATCGGATTCGATGGTTTGTGTCAGGATGTCCAAGGTTTCAAGACCTCGGCTGGGTCCGAGGAGTGTTCCTTTGGCTTCGGTTTTTTGATCTTTTCACGTTCGGATCATTTGCTTGCTGGCTTGTCTTTGCTCCGGTTGTGTTGTTGAAGATTTTGTGTTTCTGCAAAGGCGTTGTTTTGCTGTTTCTTATGGCCTGTTAAGGCTTTTTATGTTGTCAGGTTACTGCTTATTTCTTTTTAAGCAGTACTACTCCTTGTGTAATTGTTCAGGATCTTTCTTAGCGAAGCTAGTATTCTTATGCCACGACAAGTCTCTTCTAACCGGTTGAAGACTTGTTGTGGCATACAAGTTTTGTAGTTATCGCCATCATAATTATTCCTCGACCTTATTGCTATTGGATTTTCATTAGCTCGGTTTTCACATTGTAGTCGAGATACTAGTTAATTATTTTTTGTCTAAGTGTAAAAGAAAAACAATGGAGGTTTTGATGTTTGATATTTGGTTTTTTAGTAAATTAGTTAACATTTTAATTTGTTTGTTTCGATGGTCCATGATAACAAAAGAAATTCAGTAAAGTTGTGATGTGGCAAAATATAATTGGTGGGGTGCAAAATGATGGGGTTTTCATCATTTTTCTCTAATAGTAAATATATGTGGTCATTAATCCTTACCCAAAAAGTTGTGTTGAAATCTCACATTCTGGGTAAAAGAACAATCAATATTGAAATGCATAGTATTCGCGTAAAAGAACAATTAATATTAAAATGCATAGTATTCTATTTTGGACCGTAGAAGAAATGGTTATAATTGCGTTCAATCAAGTCTTATACTTTTATTTTGAATTAAATAAATTCTTATGATTAATGGTTGAATAATTATTATTAGTCAAAATATGACTTATCATTTTATATCTGTATGGCAATGACATGACGTTAATGTGTAAGATAAAAAATACTACATGATTATGTTATTATGCCAAATTAACATATTACGTCATCATTATTTATGATATATCAACATGCCATATCATCATCAATTATGATATGTTAACATGTCAAGTCAGCACACGCAACATAGAATGACAAATGACTTTTTCATTAAGTTAATAATTAGTTATAAAGGTTTATTTAATTCAAAATAAAAGTACAAAGGATTATTCGATTCAAAATAAAAACATATGTACTTGATTAAACGTAATAAAAGTATAAAGGCTTATTTTAATTTTTTCGAATAGTTTAGATATTTTTTCAGATATTATGCCAAAACAATAACATGTTTGGTTCCAAAATATAATGGAATAAATTAGGTATTTTGTGCGAATAGAATAAGGTAGGAATAAAATGGAAATGTTATTATCTAGTTTGGTTGATTGAATGGAATAAGGTAGGAATTACTATTATAACTTATTGCAATATTTAGTTGGTAAAAATAATTTTGGAATAACAAAAAAATAGATGATAAAAAGATAAAAATACTATTTATTATAACATATGATTATTTTATTTTTATTTTATTTTTTAAATATTAACCGTTTATAATTATTTAAAATATTAATAATTGATAATTAATATTAATATTTATTTATAATTTAATCATTAACATTTTAAAATATTAATATTAATATTTTATTTATAATTTAAAATTAATATTTTATTTATAATTTAAAATATTAATAATTGATAATTATTTTTAAATTTAAAATATTAATTTTTTATAATATATTATTAAAAACTTAAACTTTTTTTCTTTTTTATAATAATATTAATAATTGATCATTTAAATATTAATATTTTATTTATAATTCAATCATTAATATTTTAAATTATTAATATTTTATTTACAATTGNTATTAATAATTGATCATTTAAATATTAACATTTTTAAGTATTAATATTTTATTTATAATTTAATTATTAATATTTTAAAATATTAATATTTTATTTATCATTTCAATATTATTATGGTTAAAATATTAATAATTTTAATTGATTTTTTAGATTTAAAATATTAATTTTTTATAATATAAAATTAAAAACTTAAACTTTTATTTGAAATTCTGTTTTCTTTTTTTTTTCATTTTCACTTATAAGTGTCATTTTTGTCTTATTAATTTTTGAATCTAATCCCCCACCCATAGAATAGCTTATACCACAGGAGTTGGTATTAGTTATTCTTTAATTTTAGGTGATTTTAAGGAATAAAGATTCCAGAGGAATGGCTATTGCTTGAAACATTTGACAACCAAACAAAGGAACATATCATTAATGAAATTGAAAGTTTGAGAAATTTAATTGGAGATATAATATTAATATACACATCCATGAAGCTAATGCTTTTGTGGATTCCTTAACTAAATTTGAACTGCTGTAACTTGTTGTTCTATGCTGAACGATTGAGTATTATCTACGTTTTGTCTCCAGGGAGTTTTGTTGTAAACTTCAATCTGATCTAACTTTGTTTGATCAGACTTTGTATCAGTTGAAGATACTTAATTAATAAAACTGTTTATGATTGAATAAAAAAAATGTAGTGAAAAATAAAAGGTTTTACACGCGTATGTGTGTTTATGTATAGAAAGTTCAATGAATTCAGGAGTAGTGTTTGAAAAAGTTGAGCATCCATAAATTTCAAATGTTATTAATTAAGAACAAATGCAGTTACAGTACACCTATTGTCTTCTTTATATTATTACATTATGGAACTAATATGGAGTCTTTTAGGCAGCATTCTTTGCATCTTCCCTATTCATTCTGTTTCAAAAAATTACGAACTTAAGTTTTTTTGAAAAATAAAAATTACCGGCCTATTAACAATGGAACTTTCTTGTCAGTAGTGTGCATATCACAGTTTGATCGAAAATTGATCGGTAGTCCATCAGTGATTTTCAACATATCATTATTGACAAAATGGAATTCGTCCATCAAATTTAATTTTTTTATGTGGAATGGACGCCACTCATGGATAAAATTCCAATTTTTTTATAATAATCAAAGATTTCATGGATAATGATTTTCACCGACAAAATTACCAAACAGACATACGATTAATAACACAATAAACTTATCGACAAATAGTGAACGGAATTTCTTGTTGCTTTTTCTTTCTTTGTTAGTTTGCTTTGAACTTTCTTAACTGTCGGCGACAAGATTTCTGTGGCTGCTTGAGGATTTCGGATGTGCTCTTTGGGTCGAGGCCGCCCCTCCGCTCAGTTTTTTGGATGTTTTGGCTGGTGCTTCTGGGGTTCTATGGATCGGATTCGATGGTGTGTGTTAGGATGTCCAAGGTTTCGAGACCTCGGCTTGGTCTGAGGATTGTTCCTTTGGCTTCGGTTTTTTTATCTTTTCACGTTCGGATCATTTGCTTGCTGGCTTGTCTTGGCTCCGGTTGTGTTGTTGAAGATTTTGTGTTTCTGCAAAGGCGTTGTTTTTCTGTTTCTTATGGCTTGTTAAGGATTTTTATGTTGTCAGGTTACTGCTTATTTCTTTTTAAGCAGTACTACTGCTTGTGTAATTGTACAGGATCTTTCTTACCGAAGCTAGTATTCTTATGCTACGACAAGCCTCTTCTAACCGGTTAAAGACTTGTTGTGGCATACTAGTTTTGTAGTTATCTCCATCGTAATTATTCCTTAACCTAATTACTAGTGGATTTTCATTAACTCGTTTTTCACATTATAGTCCACATATTAACTAATTATTTTTTGCCTTAAGTGTAAAAGAGAAACAATGGAGGTTTTGATGTTGATATTTTGTTTTTTAGTAAATTAGTTTGATAACATTTTAATTTGTTTGTTTCAATGGTCCAAGATAACAAAAGAAATTCAGTATAGTTTTGATGTGGCAAAATATAATTGATGGGGTGCAAAATGATGGGGTTTTCATCATTTTTCTCTAATAGTAAATATATATGATCATTAATCCTTACCCAAAAAGTTGTGTTGAGATTTCACATTCTGGGTAAAAGAATAATCAATGCTAAAATGCATAGTATTCTATTTTGAACCGTCGAAGAGATGGTTATAATTGTGTTCAATCAAGTCTTATACTTTTATTTTAGATCAAATAAATTCTTATGATTAATGATTGAGTAATTGTTATTAGCCAAAATGTGACTTGTCATTTTATATCTGTGTGGCAATGACATGACGTTAATGTGTAGGATTGAAAATACTACATGATTATGTTATTATGCCAAATTAGCATGTTACGTCATCATCATTTATGATATGTCACATTAGCATGTCAAGTCAGTACCATGCAGTATATAATGATAAATGACTTTTTCACTAAGTCAATCATTAATTATAGGGGTTTATTGATTGAAAATAAAAGTATAAAAACTTATTTGATTCAAAATAAAAACATATGTACTTGATTGAACGTAATAAAAGTATAAGGGTTTATTTTAATTTTTTTGAATAGTTTAGGTATTTTTCCGGATATTATGCCAAAATAATAACACGTTTGGTTCCGAAATAGAATGGAATGAATTAGATATTTTGCACAAATAGAATAAGGTATGAATAGAATGAAAATGTTATTATCTAGTTTGGTTAACTGAATAGAATAAGGCAGGAATTATCATTACAACTTATTGCAATGTTTAGTTGCTAAAAATAATTTTGAAATAAAAAAAGAATATATGATAAAAAGATAAAAATATTCTTTATTTAATATATGATTATTTATTTTTATTTTATTTTTTAATATTAATAATTTATAATTTATTTAAAATATTAATAATTGATAATTAATTTTTAAATTTAAATATTAATTTTTTATAATATATAATTAAAAACTTAAACTTTTTATTATAATATGTGACTATCTATTTTTATTTTATTTTATTTTTTAAATATTAATAATTTATAATTGATTAAAATATTACTAATTGATCATTTAAATATTTCAATATTAATATTTTCTTTAAATTTAATCATTAATATTTTAAAATATTAATATTTTATTTATAATTTAAATATTATTATTAAAATATTAATAATTATTATGTTCTTTCCAAAAATATTAATAATTATAATGTTTAAATTTAAAGTATTAATTTTTTATAAAATATAATTAAAAATTTAAACTTTTTATTGAAATTCTTTTTTTCTTTTTTTTCCATTTTCACTTAGAAGGGGCATTTTTATCTTATTAATTTTTGAAGCTATTCCCTCACCAATAGAATAGCAAATACCATAAGCGTTGGTATTAGTTATTTTTTGATTTTAGGTAATTTTAGGGAATAAAGATTCCTGAAGAATGGCTATTACTTGGAACATTTGACAACTACACAAAGGAAAATATCCTTAATGAAATTGATAGTTTGAGGAATTTAAACCAAGATATAATATTCATATGCACATCCCATGAAGCTAATGCTTTTGTGGATTCCTTAACTAAATTTTAACAGCTAGTAATTTGTTCTGTGCTGACGATTGAGTGTTATGTTTATGTTATTTACATTTTACCGCTAGAGTGTTTTGTTGTAAACTTCAATCTGATCTTACTTCGTTTGATCAGACTTTGTATCAGTTGAAGATAATTATAATAAATTTTTTTATGATTGAATAAAAAAATGTAGTGAAAAATAAAAGGTTGTACATGTGCATGCGTGTTTATATATGGAAAGTTCAATGAATTCAACCGTAGTGTTTGAAAAAGTTGAGCTTGTTTATTTTCAAAATATTCAGTCCATTGGGTACCTCAGTTTCCTTGTTTTTGTCCATTTTATTCAAAGACAAACGTATTAATTAGATATGACAATCCTATTTTCTTCTTTATATCTCTATACAATTTGTGGAGCATCCATAAATTTCACATGTGATTAATTAAGAACAAAAGCAGTTACAGTACACATATTGTCTTCTTTATATCATTACATTAAGGAACTAATTTGGAGTCTTTTGGGCAGCATTCTTTGCATCTTCCCTAGTCATTGTGTTTCAAAAAATTACAAACTTAATTTTTTTTGAAAAATAAAAATTACCCGCCTATTAACTATGGAACTTTTTTGTCAGTAGTATGCATGTCACTGTTTGATCGAAAATTTAACTGTAGTCCATGGGCGATTTTCAACACATCATTATTGACAAAATGGAATTCATCCATAAAATTTTTTTTTTTAGCGGCATTGACGCCACTGATGGATGAAAGTCCAATTTTTTTTATAATAATCAAAAGATTCCATCGATAATGGTTCTTACTAACAAAATATACCGACAAAATTACCAACGAGACATACGATCAATAATACAGTAAACTTATCGAACAAATAGTCAACGGACATTCTTATTGTTCGTTCTTTCTTTGTTAGTTTGCTTTGAACTTTCTTAACTATCGGGAACAAGATTTCTGTGGCTGCTTGAGGATTTCGGGTGTGCTCTTTGGGTAGAGGCCGCCCCTCTATGGATCGGATTCGATGGTGAGTGTCAGAATGTCCAAGCTTTCGAGACCTCGGCTGGGTCTGAGGAGTGTTCCTTTGGCGGTCTTGTTCCTCTGGCTTCGGTTTTTTGAGCTTTTCAGGTTCGGATCATTTGCTTGCTGGCTTGCCTTTGCTCCGGTTGTGTTGTTGAAGATTGTGTTTCTGCAAAGGCGTTGTCTTTATGTTTCTTTTGGGCAGGGTCCATGCTCATTTCTTTATGTTGTCAGGTCACTGCTCCTTTCTTTTTAAGGAGTACTACTCTTTTGTAATTGTACAGGATCTTTCTTACCGAAGCTAGTATTCTTATGCCATGACAAGTCTCTTCTAACCGGTTGAAGACTTGTTGTGGGATACTAGTTTTTCTATCTTAATAAAATCCGTTTTTCAAAAAAAAAATAAGAACATTGCCAAAACCTTAGGCTTCCACGCCAGAGGCCAAATAAAAAAACCCACTCTTAATATTCAAGAACATCAATACTAAACTACAAACATCTCCTTTCTTCTCAAAATTAATTTTTCTAGGGTATCTACAATATGTTTTAGCTGTTAAAACTTAAAACTTTATCTTGAAAGTTTGTTCAAAATCTAGAATGAAATTCATGACAAGGTTTATAAGATATAAGAGAGAATTTTGTGTATTTCATGCTTTAAAATTTTCTTTATCTTTTGCCATTAATATATAAAATAACACTTGAAATTATGAACAATAATGCACTTGATCTTCAATGCCCTCAAAATTTTGAAAGAGAACAATGATGTCCTATATATGATCTGTTTTTGTACTATCAAGAAAAGAGATAAATTCAGAAAGAAAACACATAAAAATTTTTGTCTTGGTCCCTAGAAGAAGAGTAGGTTTTGTAGATCTCTCCATCATAATTATTCGCTAAACTTATTGCTATTGGATTTTCATTAACTCGTTTTTCACATTATAGTCCAGATATTAGTTAATTATTTTTTGTCTTAAGTGTAAAAGAGAAACAATGGAGGTTTTCATGTTTGATATTTTGTTTTGTAGTAAATTAGTTTGATAACATTTTAATTTGATTGTTTCTATAGTCCATGATAACAAAAGAAATTCAATATAGTTTTGATGTGGCAAAATATAATTAATGGGTGCGAAATGATGGGGTTTTCATCATTTATCTCTATTGAACCTTAATTCATAATGGGCAAAGCAGTCATTTCGTTTTTATTTTTTTGGGTCTTTTCAGTTTTAAAACCCATCATTTTAATTTGCAATCTTCAATTATATTTTGCCACATCACAAGTAAAATTTTGTCTTTTTTTGGAACATTAAAATTTGTCTTGGTGATAAGAAGAAGAGTAAGTTTGGTAGATATCTCCATCATAATTATTCCTTAACCTTATTGCTATTGGATTTTCATTAACTCATTTTTCACATTGTAGTCGAGATACTAGCTAATTATAATTAGTTATAATACTCTATTCTACCTACGTTCACATTTGGCTTAAAAGAAAAAAAAAAGACTATAATCAGTTAGTAAATCAACTACAATGTGAAAAACAACTGAATTCAATAGGGAGAAGGTTCATGAACGATTACGATTGAGGGATTTGTAGTTACGTGCTTAGTTTACACTTATATTGAGTGTTTATTTAGAAAATAATGGATTCGGTGTCTAAGTTTCTAATTTTATCCTTTTCTTTTTCAGAGACAAACATATATTCCAGTGTATTTAATTACGTACGACACTTATGTTGTCTTCTTTACATCATTTCATATATGGAATTAATTTGATGAGCATCCATAATTTTCACATGTTATAATTCCAAACTCAGTCTCCAATGGCCACCTTCGGTTTGTGCCAGTTCCCAGTGTGAGTCAACCAATAAATCCACCTTCGGTTTACAATCAATGGTTTATGGCCATAGTTTGTTAAAAATGACGGCCCGGTTCCTGCCTATAATCCAACAACTAATAAATGCACATGTGTCAAATTTTGGTAAGCTAATTATTTTCAAATTTATCAACTATTGATATATTTGATATTTCAGCTAAATTAGTCGACAAATACTTTCCTAAGTAAGTTACTTCAAATTCAATTGTTTATTGATTTGTTTATATAAAATTATATGTTCTGTTGCAACCCATCTGAGATGATCTAATTAAACTGACCAACCCTTTCGAAGAATAATGCGAATGAAGAATTTTGGTAATATGAATGGAAAAAATATGAAATGTTTTCTGATTATCCTGATAGATCTCGCAATTATTTCACTACAATTTTAAATCTTACTTCTAGATACAATCCACTCAAAAGAAATTATATACACAAATTTAATACTAAATACCATAACTTCAATAATATCATATTTTATAATTATATTTAAGCTCATCATATGCCAAACTCTCCTGAAGTTAATTTGCAAACTATTTAATCTTTTTGGGACTTTTTCCATTGAAAAAAAAACATTGATTATATATATGTTTGGTTTCATCTTCTAAACAGGTATAGAATTTATGCTCCGACAAAATCCTTATAAAGCAAAAGAGATAAGCGATGCTATCAACAAAACATTGGGAAAATATCCAGAAATATCATGTGACAAAGTTAGTAACACACTCCAATTGAAGGAGATCCGCTTATGCTTTGAAAGGGCAAAGTCACCTTTCGTCCTTCAAGACTATTATTCCAAAGACGATGAATATAGACCCTAGTATAAGTAAAGGCCTTTTATTAAGAACATTTTTCAAACTCTCTCATCATACTAGTGGAATCGAATGTATTCTTTCATCTAAAAAATTTTTCAAATGAATTCGTCTTCATAAGTTTTTGGAAAAGTCCCATCATCAGGGCCTAAATTCGTTCACAAAATATATTGTTAACATGTAATGAATTAATTCTGTCCTTGCTTTGCTACCAGTTTATTATGTCTTTATTCCGGATGCCTATCGGAATTAAAGACAAGCTTGATAATATCATAAGAAAATTCCTTTGGAGCGGTGATATTAACAATAGGAAAATGCACTATGTCAACTGGGATTCTGTTTGTTCTCTTAAAGATATAGGCGGGTTAGGAATTGTTAATTTGCACATAAAAATTTTGCTGTGCTCTATGGATGGATATGGTGTTTTGGAGTGGAAAATGATAGCCTTTGGCACAAAACTATTGTCGAGAAAAATGGTATGAATCCTAGCTCTCTTCTTCCCATTTGTTCTTCATCAAGGGACAGGCCTTATCGCCAGAATATTGTTAAACCCTTGACTTCCAATGATAGTTTATCTTGCATTGTTAAGAATGGGATTGGATTCTCTCTGGGCATGGGGAATAAAATTAAATTTTGGCAGGATTGTTGGTCTGATGATTTACCTCTTTAATCATCTTTTTCTCGAATTTTCGCTCTCTTTATCTAAAGATGGCTTTCTTAATAATTATGGTGAGTGGTTTGATGATTCTTGGTGCTGCAATATTCCTTTAAGAAGAGTGCTCTTTGACTGAGAAAAGGGACAATGGGATCTTCTCATGAAATTATTATGTAATTTCTCCCTTGTCAAAGATGAACTAGATAAAATAATTTGGAAGTGGTGTTTGCTCTACTAGCAGTTTTTATCAAATCAGCTTGTTATGCTTTTGGTGCCTCTGATGGGGAGAGTAAATTTTGGAATTTTATATGGGCTAATCTTGCACCACCTGAGTGTGAGATGTTTTGTTGGTAAGTCATGAAAGGTCGTATTGCTGTGAAAGCTAAGTTACTAAGAAGAGCAATTACCAACATAATGCTGCCCTTAGTCCAATTTGTAGTTCTGAAATTGAGTCTATTGACCACCTTTTTATTGAATGTCAGGATGTTTGGAAAGTATGGACTTTGTGGCTTAAAGCTTAGGGCATCTCATAGGTCTTTCCTGGTAAGATGTGTGACCTTTTCATTGCCTAGAATGATATATTTTCTTATGAGTACTTTTCATAAATGGGCTTCAAGCATAAGGCATTTTTGAGAATGGTCCTCCTTATAATTTTATCTGTTTTTAGCCAAGAGAAACAAAAATTGGACAAAATTTTCCTTAATGAAACGACCCATTCGCTAGGCTTCTCGCCTAAACCTGAAACCTATTAACGGGGCAAGTATGTCCTTCATATGGATCACAACTCTTCAGTTTTCATCAAGAGACCGTACATATCCGTAGAAGCAAGCTTGTCAAAAGCATTCCTCGATAGTTCAACTTTCGAGCATTTTGGCAGTGGTAGGAGCCTTTTGGAGTGGCTATTATTCTCATAAAGGTAGTTAACATATTGAGCAGTGTGAAAAAGTTTACATTATACTGAGAAAGGTATAATATTTTTTATGAATTTTTTATTTTATTTTGAACCATGTGGAGGTTTTTGACATAGCGGTTATTGTTCATGTTTAGGGTTAAGGTTTTTGAGCATAAACCTATACATATTGCTTGTTCATATTGACATTGTTGTTGTTTGAAATTTTTGAATATAAACATGAAGGTGGTATTGTTGGTGTTGTTGGGGTGGAAAGGTGACCGACCATGGGTGACTAGTTGATATGTATGTATTATGACCCTTTGTTAGATATTGCATGAGTGAGGGCGTGCTTAGGTGGTTGGCACCTTTTGCGTGAGTGGATTTTGGCATGGAGTCACGTAGGGATTGCGTGATTGCAAAAGGTTTTACTTTGTGTGACTGATTGATAGGTCCTTGCGTGACTGGTTTCTAGGTTATTGCGTGAATATTGTTCAGGCATGGAGTCAATTAGTGTGTGAGTGACTCAATTAGTTGTTCTTAGAATTGCGTGACTAATTGATTAGGCATTGCGTGACTATTTTGTAGGAAATTGCACAAGTGTCGTAACTGCATGAAATTTATCTATATGGGTTCATTCTATATTATTTTGGGTCAACTGTAATGCTTTAATGTGTATATGTTGATTTACTTAATAATCCATGCTCCACACTTGGATTAATTATTCTGTTTCAGAGTTGTCTAAAAACAGTTAAAAATATTGTTAGGGTTAATTTTTTGAGTGAGCTTAAAAGGAGGGCTATTTCTAAGAAATTCCTGTAGTTTTTTTGTTAATTTACAATGATTGTATTGACATGACTAAAATGGGAATGTTATCTATTTTATATTGTAGATGACCGGCACAGGAACAGAGTAGGAAAACGTGGAGTCCTTGCTTTGTGTGCCGAGGCACTAGTGGGGGTTCAATGTGGGCATTATTAACATGCACTGTAAGTGGTTGCATCTACACGTGATACGTGAGATGCCGTGTCAAGTGAACGAGCTAGAAAGCTTTAAGAGAACATGCTTCGGGCACATGATGGATGTCGAAACAGACAAAAGTTTATTTTACGCCAGTCTCGTGCACAATCTAATGCTGCGCAGAATCAACGAACCTGATGCCACGGAGGTAGAGTTATGGTTCACAATAAGGAAAACGAAGGCCCGTTTTTCAAAGAGGGAGTTTTGGTGACAGGACAAAAGTTTGGTCTCCTATCGGCCTTCATTGTCAATCCCTATAAGGCCTTCCCTAGAGGAATTCACCTACGATATTGGGGACCTGGGAAGAAGGTGACGATCCAACAGGTTTTAGACACGTTCAAGGGAGGGCAGTTTTAGCAGGAGGGAGACGCTAACAAGATAGCCCTCGTCTTGATCGCGACCAATGTTTTATTCGGTCAAGACTATAGACGATCTGTGGTTCCATGGTTGTTGTCGCTAGTCGAGAACATCGACCAATGGAATGCATTCCCATGGGGCACATACGTGTGGAGTCTGACCGTGGATTACTTGCTGAGGGGTTTCGAACCTCCTACTGCAAGCGAAGCAGATAAGAAGCACTACCACCTCTACGGATTCATATGGGCATTTCAAGTAGTCTGCCATAGCCTAATGTTTATCATTATCATTATTGTTTTCACATAAGAATTTATGAGGTGAGTAAAAATATTATACAATTGATGTGCAGTTTTGGGCGTTGGAAGTAATACCTGAAATCAGAAGCTTGTTTAGAAGGCAGCGGCAGTCCGGACAGGTTTGGCCAAGAATGCTTAAATGGCATTGTGACAAGAGGCCTACAAGCTTTCAACCCAATATTGCAAGTTTGGAAAGAGAAGGCAAGGTAAGTAAAGAAACCATATTTTTTTTATTTGATTAAATTTTATTTTTATTATCTTAGGGTAGCGAGGATTATACCTAATGGCAATGTATGTTTTGGTGTAGTTGTGGGCAGTGAGGACTTTGGAGCCAACGATATAAGAGATGTTGACCAAATACTGGGCAGACATTGAGGTCAATATCTCCGAGGGGCAGCAATACATTCCATTATGGAAGTTGGAGGGTCGCCCAGAATTCGATCCCCAGCAAAGGAGGAAAATAATGGACCACAAAGGGAAAAGTCTAGTACGATGAGTCATTAAGCGGAGACGCACCGCGGATAAGGAAATCCATTCCGATTTTGGTGCTGCTGAGGCACCTCATTCTCCTCCTACAGCTGTACATGGTGCTTCTCTTGTTGCTCACCATGTTGTTACTCCTGCTACTCCTCCTCCTGCTTCTGGTGTTGCCCCTCCTCCTGCTTCAGGTGCTACCCCTCATGTTAAATCGCGCAACCGGGCACTGCGTTTGTAAATGACTACGAGCATTAAGCGAGGCTGCAAAAGATAAGGACACAATGGAAGAAAGACCTCCAGTCATTACAGACGAATATGCAAATGTAGATGCAGTCAATGCAGTTGGAGATCCAGCAATCAATGCAGTTAGAGATTCAGCAGGCGATGCAGATACAAACATAGTCACTGCATGAGCATATCCAGCATTCACTGCAAGGGGCTAGAGGATTAGATTATCGGTCGGCTAATCGACTGTTTTGAGGTATGAGGTTTTATGTTATTCATCGCATGAGTTATAACATGTACAATGTATACACTGTTCTAACGTGTTTGATTTTTTTGATCGTTTAGGGTCGAATCTCACGTCCCGATAGCTCGATTAAACATCATTCTGCACCTATCCTATTTTCGATAGAGGCAGCCTAGCATTCTCAGCCCACACTTTCTCCCGAGGCTCCACATCCTCTATCTGAGGTCAAAGAAGGACCTCATCCTACGAGTAGTGAAACGACAACCTCCGCGCGTCCTACTCTTGTCCCAACTCCAGTAGAGGCCCCCCCGCATTGTGAGATCACACCTTCTGTTGAGGCTCCACCTCCACCTGGGCCCGAAGATGCACTTATGATCGTGGCCAGCAAACACCTTCGAAGCCCGTACGTTAACCCGCTATTAGTCCAACGCAAAGTGAAGGACGATTTGAAGGACAAATATGAGTCCTTCTTAAAAAACGACCAAGCCAGGTAAAATGAAAACAATCGACCATATTAGGGTTAACAATTCTAGGGTATTTATTACATAGACCTTTTGACATGGGTATTATTATGTGGAAATTGTGAGAAATGACTTTCGTAGTAAGGTAACTTCACTATAATTTTAATTTAACTCTATTTTAAATATGCATGGTTAACATTCTGGGCGTCGAAAGGTAGGAGGGCCCTGATTTTTCTGACTATTGGAGATGCCGAAAGAGTTGATGGACACCCAATAGATTGATGCATGCATTAGTGTGTTGTGTAAGCAGGCACGTGAGCACCATCCACAACACTACAAGTAGAGAATATGCATCATTGACACCACATTCTATGTAAGTATATTATATTTTACTGAGTTGTAATTATTCAAATGTATGGGGTTTAGGGTTACTTAATTGCATCTAACTATTGTGCATAATGTAATTGACAGCTTATTTTGCTCCATTTGAGCCAAGAAATGCGGCCTTCCCCTATCGAGAAGACATTCAAGTCGAGTGAGGCAATTTTGCCAGACGATGTGTTTGCCTATGCAAGGGGTGGGAGACCTCCGTGGGGTTTGCCATGGCATGAGGTTGACTCAATTCTCGTATCGTGCTTTTTCGACTACCATTGGGTGGTAGTGCACGTTAACTTGCTGAAATGGACTATGATGTTAGTGGACTCATCATACAGTGGAAAAGAAGCACTGAAGTCTGACTTGCGTGATACGCAGATGAGTCCACTAACATCATTGTTTCCCATTATATGCCACCAGGCGAGGTACTTTGTCAGCTCGCGTCGTCAAAAGTGAGCTTTGACGAGGATGAAATATAGGTTAAATGAGAAGACCCCGAAATAGCAAGATTCGCACAGTTGCGGGGATTGGATTATAGCCTCGTTGCAGTGGTTGATCGGCTCAGAGGATTAGACACTGAAGGCAAACACCATAAAGGGCATTCGAACAAAGTTTGCCCTTGAGATTTTTGCCAATAGCTTAAGTTGTTAAATTTTTTAATTTTTTTATTCTTTTTCAATCTGTAAATAACATTAACATTATTCTGTATCATTTCCATATTATTCTTTGTTGTATCATTTACATATTATTCTTTGTATTCATTCATGTGATAAGCATACGAATCCAATAAAAACGACATTGTTTTTTTCTTATTCATATCGAAAAGTCTGTTAGTATTTTACATAATTTACATGACAGCGTTCATTCGTTTGCATATGCCAACCCCCCTTTACTTCTTTACTTTATAGCCTATATGACATGTTGAATTGCATTGCGTGACATAGGGTTGTAAGTAGTTGCTATTGAATTGCATGAATGGTGGGAATGGAATCAAGTCACCAGTTGATATTGATTCGCGGGAGTATTTGTTATGGAGTCATGCGAGTACTAAATGTTGAATCACGTTGGTAATTAATATGGAATCGCATCACCAGTTGATATTGATTCGCGGGAGTATTTGTTATAGAGTCATGCAAGTACTAAATTTTGAATCACGTTGGTAGTTAATATGGAATCACGTCATTAATTCACATGGAATCGTGTGAGTAGTAAATATGGATCATGTGAACCGTTAAGATTTAGAATCGCATGAGTATTTGATATTGACTCCCGTTAGTAGTAAATATGGAGTGGCGTTACTAGTTAATATGGAAGCACGTGACATGACTTTTTTATGGAATCACGTCACTCGTTGATATTGACTCGCGTGAGTAATATATGTGGAGTGGCGTTACTAGTTATTATGGAATGGCGTGATTTTTTATTCTAAAATCGAGTGAGTAGAAAAATGGAGTCGCGTGACTGGATATTATGGAATTGCATTACTAGTTGATGTGGAGTCACGTGAGTAGTATATATGGAGTGGCGTTACCAATTCTTATTGAATCGCGTGACTAGATGATATGGGAAGGTGTGACTAGTTGAGCTTGCATCGCGTGACTCACCTATTGTGTGTCATGTTCTTCGAATAAGAGTAAGCCAATTATCATGGACAATATCAAACCAGAACTAAGTTTGGAACGACTATTGCTTCCTCTATGGAGTTTTCGCTTTTCTATTCTACTAGTTCTAGTGGAGGTCTGCATCAACTTCTTGGAGTAGAAGATATTTTGTAGAGGTTCTGGTGTTTGATTGGTGGAGTTGTGGATTGGTGAGACATGTAGGGAAAGCCTAATTGAAGCAAGATTTGGTTGGATATCCTAGATACATAAGAGCAGGATAGAAGTTACAAACAGCCATGTAGTCTATTTGTTGTGGTTATAGCAGCAACAAATAATTTTCACTGTGATAGCCAAAACCTAGTATTTCTAAGTTTAGGGTTCAACAGTTGCTATTGAGATATTTTATAAGTGCTTAGCAAATATGAGTTTGTTTCAAGTTTGGGTTTCTTTGTAGCATAAAACCATATTGGAGGAGTTTGTGCAAATTACACCTTTTTTTATGTTCATGTGTTGGATTGAAGGAAAGACATAGAGATTATTGATATCTTTTTGAATCCAAGAACATGGCTTAAATGACTGATCCTTCCTTGTAATGCGGAACGGTTTGGAACAGTTTCCTTGCAACTTTTCTTCACCCTTAAACTAAGTTTGGAATGGTTGGAAGATGAAACGACAGCTATGGATAGATATTGGGAAGACTGGAATATGAAAGAAACAGTTGGAAGCTATCTTATGCCCTTTATGTTTTTTTATTACAACGGTCGACATTAGAACAACTATTACGATTATTATACATCATTTTGTGGCCAAAAATATGATGCAAGATGCCAAAATCAATCACGCAAATATTATTAAATATTTTGTGCTTTATTTAATGGTTTACAAAGAAAAACAAATTATTAAGGAGTACAATGAATTTGATGATCCAACAAATGGGCTAAGTACTGTAATTGGAATTTGATGATCTAACTATGCAATGGCATTTTTGTAAATAAGGGGAACTGTAGTCAACTATAGGATAAATATCTAATTTTTTTCAGCACTTTCTCCTCACTTCCAACAGCTTCTTCTTCTTCTTCCCTCAAGCTTTCCTTAACTTTGGTGGTTCAACTTCTCTTCACCCTTAAACTAAGTTTGGAACGGTTTGAAGATGAAACAACAACTATCGATATATTTATAAGTGGAAATTATGGGAAATTACTTTTTTAGTAAGGTGACTTCAAAAACGCCTTATAATATATCTTCTTGCTCAGAAGTAAACATGTCTAATCTTTGTGTTGTAGCAGTGTTCATTGCAGCCATATTGGAATCATCATTCATGAGTCCAGCTGACTTCAGAGGACGATTCTTCTTACTACCATTTAAAGCCCAGCGACGTGAGCCCTTACACTGTCACGTGACTGATGCTGTTTTTCACTTTGAATGCTACCCAAACCATTTAGTGTATCCCAGCCATTTGAACTTGCTGGTTGATTTGACTCATCAAGAGAGCCCCAACCTTCATAACATTCTGGTGACTTTTGTTGTTCCCAGCCACTAGATTTGGAAGAATCGTCCAAGGTTTTCGAAGGAATGACATCTTCTGTTCCCCAACCAGTCCGTGGTAGTGCATCACTAGCATAAGGTTTTTCACATTCTTCCTCCATTGTTCCCCAACTAGTTCCACCATCCCCACCATTGGACTTGAAGGTTTTATCATCCATATGGACATCTTGTGTATCTAACTTTTCATTCTGCAACCAGATAGTTCAGTTTGCTCTTTCATACAAGTTCCATACACTTTGAGAGAGACATCTTGTGTTTTAGATTTGCTTGTCCCCCAATCACCGCACTCAGTTTGCTTCGTTGTACTGGTCACAGTTGCTATAGATTTGCTTGTCCCTCAATCACAGCAGTCATTTTGCTTCGTTGTTTGGTCACAGCTATTGCAACATCATGTGTTGCAAATATCATCTGCAGACTTTGTCAAACTCTGTCAAACTCAAGTTGAAATAGTATCATTGAATGCAAATATCAATGGCAAGTATCATTGATTCAAATGGTTAATGGTTCCCTTTATTTATAGGCATGAAAGCTTACTCTTCATTTTCTACACCCATATCAGTGCAATAAAGGGGGGCTAAATTGGTTATTAAGTACCTGTTCAGCTTGCCCTTTTATCTTATCTACCTCTTAAAAGTAAAAGTCATGCCAAACATCATTTTCCAAGTAATTCTTAATAAAAAACAACTTAAAGGTTTTGTCTCTTTTTCACTAATCAAAAAGGATTTTAATGTTACCTTTTTTCTCTTTTCCAAGAAATTCATTATCGTTTCCTCTTTTCTCTTTTTTTTTTTAATTTAAGCATCATCGTAGACCAACCAAAATCTAATACTGTTGCAACTATACAAGTTTGAAATAAACTTCAAGAATTACATTAGAGCTTTTTAGGTTATTGGAGATGACACTCAATATCTTTTTATGGTAATTTTAACCAAAATTACAGCTTATATAATTTATTTTATTAAACAGTTTACCAAATATCTTTAGCCTATTTCTCTTCTAATTTTACACAATTTGTTATTAAGCGGGCTAAATCAGTAGATAATCACCTTCAGCATTAGGTAGCTAAAGTCACGCAATGCCTAAAAACAGGTCACGCAATGCTCAATAAATATTCAGTCACATAATTCAGTCATGTAACGCCTGTAACGCAACGCTCAACAAATATTAAGTCACGTAATGCCTATAAAGAACTCACGCAATGTTCAACAAATATTCAGTCAGGTAATTTTCAGTCACGTAATACCTGTCACGCAACACTCAACATATATTCAGTCACGTAATGCCTATAAAGAACTCACGCAATGCTCAACAAATATTCAGGCACCTAATGCCAAATAAACAGGTAACGATTCCTAATATCCAGTCACACACCCTAATATCCAGTGACTCAATGCCTAACAAATATTCACGCATCGCCTATGAACTGATTGATTTCGCTACCCCCAGCCAGATTTAAGTTTCCAAACTCATATAATTTACACATCAACTTTTTCGTTCTATGAATAACCCTAAATAAACACAAGAACCTATAACAAATACCTTGATGTCATCTCTGCACTTTGGGATCGTGAGAAAGTTGGCTGCCGATATAGACCTCGATGGCATTAGAGAGCTAGACGGAGGGATAGCTAAATCTAAATCGAGATTTAATTTTGGAATTTTAAGCTGAATGGCAGAAGAGCAGAAAGAAAGAAACTGAGACGCGCCTTCATTCAGATTAATTGGATTAAAGGCTATTCTTGTCAAGTCGTGCCAAAAATTGACTAAAAACAGTTAAAATTATAAAGACGGTCATTTTTTAAGTCACCTTACTATGAAGGTCATTTCCCACAATCTCCTCTTTTTTTATTATTAACGCAACTCTGTTTGGTGACTGGCTTTTTTTGTGATCCTTTGGACTATTTGGATTCACAGAAGCAATCTTGTTTTCAATGGTAATCTTTGGGATCATGGGTACATTTTTTATATTGTTAAGCTTAGAGTAAGTTGCTGGGTAAAAGCCAAACGACCACAAGTTAATTCTTTTGTTATTGAGATGTTTTCTGTGCCGGCTTGTATTTATGCTTGATGTTCCAAGCAAAACTCTAGGAAAAAGTCCAATGTTGATGGCACTGCTCGTGGTTGCCCTGGTCCTTCTAGTATGGGTGGTGCAATGCGTGATCATGAAATACGTGTTAAAATCCTCTTTTCCAAACCACCTGGCCATGGTGATTCCAATGTGACGAAAATCCTTGCTATTAAGGATGCTTTTTATCTTTTTGCAGCTTCCTTATGGTGCTCTACTCATTCCCTCATTGTTGAATCTGATTCATCTAATTTTGTTTTCTGAGTCAACCAACCAGCTTCTGTTCCTTGGAGATTTAAAGGGATCATGAACCATAGCAATTGTTTGAAGAACAAAATCAAGAATTGGTATGTTATTCATACGTCAAAAGAAGCTAATCACCTAGCTGACAAACTTGCCAAACTGGCTGTGGATCGCTCAACTGATCGTCTTTCGGTATTCGCTTAGTTTTTTTCTTCCTTCTAGGTTCCCCTGGTGCTGTCCTTGTTTTGCTCTCGATGACTTTCCATTTGTTTTTTTGTCTGTCTTTGTTTTATTTTTGTCTTACGTTGGTCTTGAGAATTTTTTCCATTTGTTGTCTATTAGTGGTGCCTTATATTGAAGAATTCCCATCTACTGATGAGGCTCTGTCATTTCATTAATATATGATGCCATTCAAAAAAAATGTTTTATAAAAAAAAACTCTGAAATAATACATCCTAAAACAACAATATAGCTGATAGCATGAACTGTCACCACCAAGCATAGAAAAAATTTGATCTATAATTATCCCTAATTTAGCAATTGAGTCAACAAATGAATTTGCTTCTCTGAAGACATGAACAAAATCTACCGTACCGATATCATTTCTGAATTTGTCAATCTCATTAAATCAAACTAGATTGACATACTCAATTAATTGCACTTTAGAATAAGATTCAACAATTAATAGCACTCTTTCATTGTCTCGTCTGACATCCAAAAGCGAAAAACATACAAAAATAGACTATAAACCTTATCCATTCCAACTCAAAATTCAAATCCAGAATTGTCTTAGATCGTAATCTTCAACTGTAAATTTGTTTGATAATATTTTGAATAAATGCACTTTATCTTCATTGCCTTAGAAATTGAAAAGTAAATAAAGATGTTGAAGAAGATAATATTGGAGCAAGGTATGAAATTCATTGTCTTATATAAAATATGTTTTTGTACTCTATCCAGCCAAGGGAGAAAAGAAGAAAACAAATAAAAAATTTTGTCTGAGTAGAGTTTGATTTTTGATATTTTGAATTTTAGTAAATTTGTTTGATAATATTTTGATACGACATTGCTTCCATGCCCACAAGACCAAAGAAATTCAATACTAGTTAATGATGTGGCAAAATGGAAGGGTTAATTTCATCACTTTGTCATCATATGTATATATATATATATATTGTTAGGAAAAAAATTAGCAACAAAGGAATATAAAACAAGTAAAAACAGTAATTGGTCTGAGGCGTGATATCACTATCCTTAAGGATAATTTTCACCCCTTCGGAGTATAAAACTTGGTGCAAAAAGGACTGTAGCGATTATCCTCTAGGATTCAACAGACCTTTCCTTATAGTTTGCACAAACTATTAAGGGATGATAGGAACAGCAAAAAGGAAAAAACCCAGCTAGAAAAGAAAGGAGGCAAAGAAAGCTTAAGAGAAGAAAGGAAGCAAAGGAAATTAGTCAAGAAAGCTTAAGAGAAGAAAAGCTTTTGGTGTGTGTTGTGAGTGAGGGTGTGAGGCTGTATTTATAGGCATGGAGTGAAGTGAACGTTGCACCAAATAAGGTGAACGTTGCACCAGATTAAGGAGTTGAGAAAAACCTGGTCAATATTTAACTAAGTTAGATAAACCTTGGGGCAAAACCAGGATAAACGTTGGAGCAAAACTAGGAGAACCAGGTAAGCATGATAGGGTTTGAGTTTGATTTAATCAAAGGCTGGAAAAGCTTAAAAAAAATTAAAGCCAAGGTACAAAAAGTCACTTGGGCACAACCCATGTGTATATTCGGACTCAAGGGGGGGAATCTGAAATTTCTAAAGGTTTGGCCCAATCTTGTGTGCACGTGAGCCCACTCCGTTTTCCTTACTTGCAACAAGCCCATAGTTGGTTTTCATATATAAGGCATTCACCTTTTATGTATCTTGGCAATGTGGGATGTTTGAACCTAATGAAATACACTATTTTTCAACAATCCCTCATATATTTCACAAGGTTTTATAAGAAGTTTCGCTCGGTCAAATTTCATTTGAGTGTAATGCATCGTGACTGGTGTTTTTTAAGCTATGAACCACATGTAGAAAGAATGAAATATAAGTCACAAAATTTTGGTGAAGTTTGTAACTTATATGAACAAAAATTCTTTATGTGAAATATCGTTTTCATCAATCACATTACACCCCCACAATTTCTATTGTTCAACGCGATTTTGCGTGAATAGGCCATACGCTTGCCTGGTTATTCATAAGTGCTCTAGAGAATTTGCCATAATTCTCATAGGAGCAGCCCCATTCCACACTTATATAGGTTGATTCCATCAAGTGTATACTGCAGTATAATACACTACCTAAAAGGGATATGGAATGCATTAAGAGTTTAACTCAACCTCTCTTGCATTGCAGTTTTGCACTACTTACACACCATAGAAGGGACAATAATTTCAATAGTGCATTAATTTATCAACAAATAACTTGTTATTACTCATATGAACCTAATTCATGGGATTTCCAATCACATAGGTTGGATTACTATTATTTGTTGATTTCCTCATTTGGCTTAAGTCTCATTCCCCTCAATGTAGCATTAATTAATTTTCTTTCCAGGGGTTTAGTCAAAGGATCAGCCAAATTCAGCTCTGACTTCACATAATTAATGGATATAATTCCATCTCTAAGCAGTTGCTTTACTACATCATGTCTTAAACGAATGTGTCTACTTTTACCATTGCAAGTTTTATTATTTGCAATGGCTATTGCCGCTTGGCAATCACAATGCATAGACACAGAAGGTGTTAGTTTCATTCCCAATGAAATATCTACTAAGAGGTTTCTTAACCACTCACCCTCATTGCCAGCCAACTCTAAAGCCACAAATTCTGACTCCATTGTAGATTTAGCAATTATTGTTTGTTTGGCCGATTTCCAAGTTATAGCACCCCTACCAAGGGTGAATACATAACCACTTGTAGATTTTGTCTCATCTGAATCTGAGATCCAGTTAGTATCATGGTATCCTTCTAATACAGCAAGAAATCCATTATATAAAATACCATAGTTTATGGTACCTTTCAAATATTTCATCACCCTACTCAAGGCAATCCAATGATCTCTATTAGGACTTTGTGTATATCTGCTCAATCTACATACAACATAAGCTATTTCTGGTCGAGTATAGTTCATCAAATGCATCAAACTCCCAATAATCTATGCATACTCAGACTAAGCTACACTATCACCTTTATTTTTCTTTAATTGGATATTACTATCATAAGGAGTACTCGTAGGCGTGACATCAAAATGTCCAAACATTTTAAGTAGCCTCTCAACATAATGCTCTTGTGTTAGCATTAAGCCACTATCACATCTTATGATTTTAGTACCCAAAATAACTTTGGCTTCTCCCAAATCTTTCATGTCAAATTTCAGAAGCTAAAAAGCTTTTTATTTTATCGACCACATCAATGCATGTACCAAAAATAAGCATATCATCAACATATAAGCTAATAATCACACATCCACTATAAACAGTTTTTGTGTACACACATTTATCAACTCCAACAGTAGAAAATCCATTACTAACAATAACTTGATCAAATTTCTCATGCCATTGTTTTGGTGCTTGTTTCAAGCCATATAATGATTTTTTCAACCTTCAAATCATCCACCAGCCTGTGGTATTCATTAATCTAACTCTTGATGTCCTTGTCATCTATCATCTTCCAACAATAAAAGTTGTCAATCACGAACTTCTGTTTCCCAACATCTTCAACAATGTATTTGTTATCATTGACTCCCATATTTGCTTTGCTTCTTTGTAAGGTATATACATCAAACAACTCATTAGAAAGTGTGCTAATGATTGTATGCCTGCATACCTTATTTGCATGCATCCATGGTTCCAACATCTTGACATCATCTGGCTTGGAATCAATTAGGGCAAAAGCGACCCCATGAACATCAAGGATTGAAAAAAATCCTTTCTTGCCACCTTTTGAAGTTTCTTCCATCAAAGACTTCTATTTTGGAAATATCTGAAAATGGTTTGACATATGAAGCCGAGGGCATAGGAGGAATGGTCATCAGAGTGGAAGTTATGGGGGAACTGTTGACATTGGTGGTGGTAATAGGGACAAAGGCAGCATTAGGAACAGTGGCAGCAGCATTATCAATGTGGGAATCTATTATCCTTAAGAATGTTAGAAAAAAATTAGCAATAAAGGAATATAAAACAAGTAAAAACAATAATTGGTCTAAGGCATGGTATCATTGTCCCTAAGGATAATTTTCGCCCCTTCAGAGTATAAAACTTGGTGTAAAAAGGACTGTAGTGGTTATCCTCCATGATTCAATAGATACTTCCTTATAGTTTGCACAAAGTATTAAGAGATGACAGGAACAGCAGAAAGGAGAAAACCTAGCTAGAAAAGAAAGGAGGCAGAGAAAGCTTAAAAGAAGAAAGGAGTCAGAGGAAATTAGTCGAGCAAGCTTAAGAGAAGAAAAGCTTTTGGTGTGTGTTGTGAGTGAGGGTGTAAGGCTGTATTTATAGGCATGGAGTGAAGTGAATGTTGCACCAAATAAGGTGAACGTTGTACCAGATTAGGGAGTTAAGAAAAACCTGGTTAGCATTTAACTAAGTCAGATAAACGTTGGAGCAAAACTAGAAGAATTAGATAAGCATGATTGAGTTTGAGTTTGAGTTTGATTTAATCAAAGGCTGGAAAAGCTTAAAAAAACTTAAAGCCAAGGTACAAAAAGTCACTTGGGCACAACCCACTTGTATATTCACGCGCAAGGGGAAAATTTGAAATTTCTAAAGATTTGGTACAATCTTGTGTGCATGCGAGCCCACTCCGTTTTCCTTACTTGCAACAAGCCGATAATTGGTTTTCATATATAAGGCATTCACCTTTTATGTATCTTGGCAATGTGGGATGTTTGAACCTTATGAAATACACTATTTTTCAACATATATATCAAAAGAAATTCAATATAGTTGAATAAGAAACATTAATTAGCACCATGAAATTTGATTAAATTGCACTCAAGAAAACTGACTCACATTGCCAAGCACCAGCCAGTAAAGCCAAGTAGAGGATGAGGCAAACGTTTTACGAAATTATTTTTAGCCTTCCAAATTTATTGTCAACTTCTCTTATTTATCTTTGTTTCCAAAGACTAGTTCTGTCTAATTTGGAGTGAACTTCACACGGTCATCGAATACTTCGTGAGCAGTCTATAAGGACGAAAGGTTGCATTGCCTTATTAAAACATAAGCCGATGGCCATCAATTGGATGGTTTTAGTAACTTCCACCATGGTACATGCAATTTCAGGATACTTTCCCAATTTTTCCTTGATAGCATCTGATATGATGTGTCTTTTGCTGTATACAGAGACTCTCGTGGTTCAATTCCTGCACCTGGTCCAAGGAAAACAAACAAATCAAAGTTTTTTTTTTTTTTGTTTATAGGATTTTGAGGTTCCTCACCCGTTGCCATGCACTGTTAAAACAAAGGGTGAAGCTGAACAACTATTTTCATGCATGGTTTGTTATTTTCAGGCAAAGTAATGTCTATCATATGTGAATAAGCAAGTTAGACTTGGGTAACAGTAAATATTATATATTTACCTAGTAATGGGTTATTGTAATCGCTAGCGAGACATAAAGCTGCAATGCAATAACCATATGAATCAGTAGGATAATCAGAATACAGTCAATGTCCTTTCCATTGTTCTTTATATAAATCTTCATTCATGCTCTCATAGTTGGCAAGGTTTGGCCAAAGTTGCTTCAATTTGTCTTGAATAGGCTTCAGTGGATCCTACAAGTTCACATACTCAAACAAATAAGTGATAAAAATTAGGAAAAAATAACAAAAAAATGCAAAAATTCATGAGATAGTTAAAATCCGGAAAATTTAAGCAAACTTACGAAATATCAACTAATTTAGCTGCCAAATAAATTAACAAACATCTAATTTAAAGTGATTTACTTACCAAAATCTTTTCTGGATCTGATGGGTTGACGGAGCATCTATTAGTTTTTGGATCATAGTACCGCGCTGCCATCTGTAAGCTGTGGCGATAAACTTTGGATTGTAAAACCACAAAGGACTGTTGGCTCAGGGTTCTAATATTACACACAGAAGGTGGCCATTGGAGACTGAGTCTGTAGGAGGCAAAGTTAGTCTGACCTGACACTAGCAAGCTCATTGTGGCTAAGAATGCATCAATAAAAAATTGCCTGTCCATTTTTAACAGTCAAGGAGATGCTTATGCTTGCCAAGACTTGTGATTCTCTTTTTACAGCAATTCAATGTCTGAAAGGGTTTTTATAAGTACTTTGAATCATCATCTAATTAGCCAAAACGCAAAAAGAGAAAAAAGAAAAGGAAATGACTACTTTGCCCAGTTTGAATTGAGGAAACGAGGCACGTTTTTATTGTTGTGGGAAAAGGAAACAAAGATATCAATGTCTTATCCAGCAAATTTACATAGAAAAGAGTCAAAGTGGAAATAAACAGATAAGCAATTTTGAGTTTTGGAATGACTGGTCGTTCAATAATATCAAAGATTATGGAACATGTTACTTAATCTCATAAGTAAAATTTAAAAATTCTATCAACAGTGTAATACTTGTGTGTGTGTAAATTCTATAATGATAAATTGAAGTAAAATCTATAATTAGTTTGTACATCGACTACAACGTGAAAAACAACTAAATTAATAGGGATAAGGTTTATGAAGAATTATGAATGAGGAATTTGTAGTTATGTGTTTAATTTACTTTTCCTAATTGGCTCCAAGACAAAAATATTGAGTGCTTATTTAGAAAATAATGGGTTGGGTGCCTCAATTTTCTAGTTTTTGTCCTTTTCTTTGTCTAGAGACAAACATATATTTCAAAATATTTAATTACATACCACACGATCACGATCATGTTGTCTTCTTTATATCATTTCATATATATATATATATATATATGAAATTAATTTGATGAGCATCCATAATTTTCACATGTTATAATTCCAATTTTATGAGCTTGCTGAGAAAGGCGAAGTTGTAATATGGAAAACCTCATCATTTTCATACCCATCAATTATATTTTGCCACATTACCGTTATAATGAATTTCTTTTCTTGTCTTTGATGTAGAAACAATTATATTAAAATATTAACAAACAAATTTGCTAAAAAATACAAAATATCAAAAAGCAACTATTCTTAACGGTATGCAGTGGCAGAAACAAGAGGGAGGCTGGTGGCGGCAGCTACCACCCCTCAATTTCGAATTTTTATTATATATATATATATATGATTATCTTTATAATTATTATTTAACCATTTTTTATGCAAAATCCTGAATTTATTATTAAATTAGTTCAGAATACACAAAAATGGACCTCAATTACGATATGATGAGTTAATGAATCCAACCCTGATAAGGTTCAAGGAAAACGTGATGGAGAAAATTATGGAACTTAATCTTGCTTGGTTCCAATTGGGGATGGATTTGGGGAGAGGGCAATTGGGAAATCGCTCCCACTTAGATCCTAAAATCATATGGTTTAAAATATTAATAATTTTAGTGTAAATTTTAGTTTGCCCCGTTGCATTGGGGAGAAATATCTTTTTATATTTTAAAAAATAATTAGATAATATCAAGAATTAATGTAAAATTAACTACTCTTCTTAAAGGATTTAAATTAGTAGGTGGTATATTTTCATTAGAAGGTTTTAATTTAATCACTCATTGACCTATGTAAATGTGAATAATAACAGAAACAAAAATTGTTAATTTAGTATATAAAAGTAATTTGGATTCACATTTTGGATCATTGGATATCATTTCACAGGATCATTTTATCCTGTGATGGGGAGACTTTGTGGGATTGCCTTCAACGTTTGTTTGATGTCATTGCAACCGGATTGGTTTGATTTTGTTTTTTGTTTTTTTATACAAAGGTTAAACTATGACGGGATTTTTATGTATCTTCTTATAGAGACTTTGTGGGTCGCTCTGGTTTGACTCTTGGGACCTTAAATGGATCATTCCCGGTGACATGAAATCTTTATTTCTTGCTTGGAATGGATGTTTTTTGATAGGCACTCAATCTGGCGTATGGCTTTCTATGTTATATTGCGGACGCTTTGGCTTTTCAGGGTTGACATCATTCTCAATGGCAAGGTATGCGATGCTTCTCAGGCTTTCAATACTGTTAAATTGCGTGTTGGGTGGTGGTTAAAGGCCCATAGGCTTATGGATAATTCTTCTGTGTTGGATGTTATGAGAGAACCTTCCTTTGCTAAGGTTACGCTGAGTATACCAAAAGAAAAGCTTATTGTGGACTGGGTCAAAACTTCTCATGGATACCTGAAATTTAATGTTGATGGTGCAGTAAAGGGCTGTCCGTGTGCTTCCGGTATTGGTGGTGCCTTGAGGGATGACAATGGTCTCGTTAAAATTCTGTTTTCTAAATCTATTGGTATTGCTGATTCTAATTCTACTGAATTTTCTGCTGTTAAGGAAGCCTTCTCTCGTTTTGCATCTTCTCCTTGGATTAATTCACATGAATTGATTATTGAGTCTGACTCTACTAATGCAGTGTTGTGGTCCTATAATCCTTCTGGCGAAAGAAAAACTTTAGTAATTTTATCAGCTGTGTCTGTAAGCCTTTTATCTTTTTCAGTTCCTTATGTTTCCTTCCTTCCTTTTCATGTAGATACAAATATGTCATTGAAATCACCTGCATCCATTTGAAGTAAAAAAATTTGTAAACTAAAATTTCAAATTTTAATCGAAATACTTTAATTTATGATATATCAACACTGACTTGGGCCACTATTGTTATTTGATTGGAGAATGCAGCGGGAGTATTGTAATATTTGACTCTGTTCTTTCCAGAAATTATGAGTAGGGAATAGTGGGACTGATTTCTTTTACAATCAACTTGGACCAATCAATTAAAGTTTGGTAATTAAGATTAAAAACAATGACAATCGTTAATTACATGTCTCTATTTACATTAGTGATTAAAAGTAATTTATATTTTATTTAACATTACATTTATAATCAAATTTACCGAGAGACTTAAATACATAATCCAAATCGTGGATAATTGTACCATCGAACGTTCTCAATATTTATTGTTCAAGGACAAAGCAAAAAAGGAAAGAAGAAAAAACAAGAAAGAAAAGAAAGATTACCACATAATATTTATTTAATTATTTCTGAAAGCCTAAACAGGATTGGAATCCAGCAGGCGTCTTAAAGAGTACATTTATTTAAACTGGATTAGTTCCAGCTCCATCATCTAAACTCTTATTAATTAAGAAGAGTACACTAAGCCATCCCCGAGGATAAAAGGTTTGATAGAAGCACCATACCCAGATAGCTTATCATAATATCGATTCCAAAGCATGATGCCTCCATATTTGGCTGACTTTTTTATCACCGGAAGAACATCAGATTGTAGCTTGTCCGCTGGAATATGCCCTCCAGAAGGAGCCGCATCGTCAGACGCCGGTAACCCCATAAATAAATGCGTCACGTTTATCGAGGTATCCCACTGATTCCATGATCTTAGAAGGTCGTCGGCGTTACCATCATGGTACTGGCATGGGGGATTATTATAAAATTGAACCCAAACAGTGTCAAAAAGGCCGGTATCAATGGCAGCCCCCAAATGATAATCAGGGAATATACATTGAGGAGCTGCAGCTAAGTAGACACTTTCGCTTTTCTCTTTAAGGAAGCGGGCAAGATCATCGTAGTACAAATTCGAAGCCCCTTCTATATCAAAATCAATACCATCCAACGTGGCATCTCCTAATGGACCAGGAGATGTTCTTCCTTGCAAAAATGTTTCCCATAAATAATCTGCTACACTTTGGGCATCATCTTTAGAAGTTAGATAGTAATTACCAATTGCACCACCAAGTGAGAGCAATACCTTGATTCCTAGTCCCTGGCAATATCTTATTTGTTCTCCGAATATGACGCATGTGCCGCTTGGTGGGTCGCAGTGACCGGCAAGGTTCATAGACGGGGTTTGGCCGCCACCAAAAACGTTAAGGAAAGCTATGTTTATGATCTCATATATTCCGGTGTCACATGCTTCCTTCAGGGTTCCCTCAAAAAGATTTTGACCCCAATAGGTGGAAATGACAGCGGCGTAAGACGTTTTGCTTAGTGCTACAGCTACGAAGAAGATGAGCAAGGCTATGGTTTGTGATTTCCTAGCCATGTTTGCAAATGTAGGAAGGGAGGGTCTGAAATTCAGGTAGTGGTGTGATCTGACCATGCTAACTCTTGCTGCATTTTATAGAGTTTCCGGAGGCTGATGATGACAAATGAAAATTATTTCATTCAAGCTTTGGATTTTCTTTTCTTTTCTTTTTTATTTTAAAAAAAGGATGATATTGTAGGCACGTGTTTAATTCATTGAACTAATAGTAAATATGTGTGGTCATTAGTCCTTACCTAAAAAGTTTTGTTGAAATTTCGCTTTCCCCATAAAAAACAAGCAGTACTGAAATACATAGTACCCTATGTTGGACAGTGGAAGAGATAGGTTTAATTGCATGTTGCAGTGAGCCATTACTTTCTTACGTGGATTCCACAACAAAGTTTAACATAAGGGTTTTGACGTTTGCAGAGATGGCCTCAGAGGTTTATTAATTACCTAAAAGACAATTGGCATAATGCTTAAAATACAATGAGTATAATGCTCAAATAAGTCTTTAAAATTATTGAAGAAAATTTAAATAAATTTTTATTTTTTTATTAGGTTTTTTCAATTTTTTGTATTTTTGTTTTGATGTAAATAAGCTTTTATAATTAATTATTAATTAATTGTTATTAATCAAAATGTCAATTGTCATTTTATATTTACATGATAATGACACGACGTTGATGTGTAAGGTAAAAAATATCACATGATTATATTATCATGTTAAATTAGTATATTATGTCATAATTATTATGATATATTAACATATTATATCATTATCAATTATATTATATTAGCATGTCATATCAACGTTACATAATATAAAATGACAAATGATATTTTGTCTAAGTCAATAATTAATTATAAGAACTTATTTGACGAAAAATAAAAATAAAAAGACTTATTTAATTAAAAATAAAAATATACGAACTTGATTGAATATAATACTCATGTACACATCCCATGGAGCTAATGCTTTTGTGGATTCCTTAACTAAATTTGAACTGCTAGTAATTAGTTCTTCTGTGCTGAAGATTGAGTGTTATTAGTATGTTATCTACGTTTTACCTCGAGGGTGTTTGGTCGTGAACTTCAATCTGATCTTACTTTGTTTGATCAGACTATCAGTTGAAGATACTTAATTAATAAAATTGTTGCTAATTGAATAAAAGAAATGTAGTGAAAAATAAAAGGTTTTACATGTGTATGTGTGTTTATGTATGGAAAGTTCAATGAATTCAAGTGTATTGTTTGAAAAAGTTGAGCTTGCTTATTTTCAAAATATTCTATCCTTTTGGTACGCCTGTTTCCTTGTTTTTATCCATTTTATTCAAAGACAAACGTATGTTAATTAGATATGACAATCGTATTGTCTTCTTTATATCAGTACATATCATAGAGTTAGTTTGGAGTCTTTTGGTCATCAATCTTTGCATCTTCCCTATTCAATGTGTACCAAAAAATTTTGAACATATTTTTTTGTTGGTGGTGTGCATATCATTGTTTGATCGAAAATCGATCATAATTATTAATAGAATGGAATCCATCGGTAAAATCCAATTTTTTTGTAATGACATAGATGCCACTGACAACAAAAAGTCCAATTTTTTTTTTATAATGACCAAAAGACTCCATCATTAATAGTTCCCATTGATAAAATATGTAGACAAAATTACCAATAAAACATATTATCGACACTCAAATATTTGATTCATTTATTGATACATGATTTTTTATTTAAAATATATAATTTAAATCTTCGTTCTTTTAATTATATAAAAAAAAAAAACAAAACATACTATCGATAACCAGAGCTAGCCCTTGGGTGAAGCCACTCAAACAAGGGCTTTAAGTCACCAATTTGGAGAGTCCCAAATTTAAGGAGAATTTATAAATTTATAATAATTATACTAAATTAATTATATAAAAAATATATAAAAATTGTGATTAGGGTTTTTCAAGTTTTTCTCTTAGGGTTGGTTTTTTTTTTTCTGATTGTATATTATAATTTTTGTAATGATATAAAGAAGACAATAAGTGTACTATAACTTTTGAAGACATGTGAAAACTGAGAAGCTGATAAAATTGAAATTACGGAAGGCAGATATTTGCCATGATGAGTCAGAACCATGTCCGTAGTATTGAAATCCACAAAATATTCACGTGACACAAATTTCCACACACTTTACCGGAGCAAATTTATATATAAGATCTGCTTTTGTACTACAAAAGAACAAAACACATACAAAATTTAGTTGTACTTGAGAGACGTGTAACAGAGCAAATGTGTGGACGATGGACGTTCCATTAGAGTAGTGGAATTTCGGTACGACCGACATGACTGTCTCGGCGCTCAAAGGCGGAGGGAGAAGGCTAGTGGTACCATGTCTTTCAAAGAATTTTTAAATTTTTATAATTTATTTTTATTTTTTAAAAATTTTATAATTTTACTCTTATAATAATTTTTTCATTTAGTAAAATATCTCACAACAATTAATCAATAATTAATTTTAATAAGACTAAAACAAAATCAATTATATTTAAAAAAAAACTAATTACAATAGAATTATTTTCAAATTCTAATTTTTCAAAATCTTACAATCATCACTTGCTCTTTTCCATTTTTTATTAAATGCTATAGATTTTTTACATGTTTTACTTGTAAGCATTCTCTCTATCGAAAACTTTTAATCAGTAACTCAATTTTTATATCATGATAATTGATAAGATTGGTTTATTTACTNTTACCATCTTAAGTTAATTTCTTATTAAAAGCAATTTGATTAAGCACTTAAAGTTAGTTATTACTTATTTATTTAGAGATTACTTGATTGTTTTGCTATAAATTAATTATGTTTTTTTCTTTGCTTAAATTCTTGTAAACAATTAAGTTTTTTTATTTAGAGATCGCTTTCTCGTTGAATTGTTTATTACTATTGTATTTAATTTTTATAAATAATTTTAGAGATTTGCTTCACCACTAAATTGTTTATTGATAGTTCTTAATATTTTTTAAGGGAGTGGTTTTCATTGAGATTTTTGTTATTGTATTTGTTAATTATTATTTATTGTTAAGTTTATGAAGAAATTAATTTATTATCATTATTAAATTATTTATAATTATATTAATTAATTCTTTTAAGTAAATTATAAAGATTGATTTTTTAAAATAATTTTCAAGATTTATTTATATAATTTTTATATAAATTTTTTTATCCAAATTATTTTATATTATTATCAAATATTAAAATTTTAATATAATTATTTAATTTATAAATATTATTTTTAATATTTTATTTTTTAAACATAAAAGTCTGATTTCGTCATTAATATTGCAGGCATCTGCCTTCTCTATGCTTCTCAGTTTTCACATTTGCCATCCCGCCATTCATGCCATGTCTTGTCAACTAGGCTAGTTACCTCCCCAATATCTCCACAACAGCTAGTTCAGGTCAGACTAACAAACCTGACTTCTTCTACAGAACTCAGTCTCCAATGGCCACCTTCGGTTTGTGCCAGTTCCAATTACGGGTCAATCATCCCCGAAACTTTTACCAGGGCGGTCCAATAAATTCGAAGACCTAAAGCAATGAGGCTTATTTTTATTAATAATGTCGTTTAATGGACATTTATTAATAATTTTTTATTTATTACTTTTATTACTTGTAAAAAATTTATCAAGAGTTCTTTTTTGAGATTGTATTAAACTTTTAAATTTTTATTTAAGCTTTGAATAATCATAAACATATTTTTGATTTGACATGAGGTACAACAATATTTAATTATTATAATTATCATATATTTTTTAAATGGTTAATATAAAATCAACAATCAAAATTTTTAATTTAAATAAATCAACTATCACATAAAATAAAAATAATATAATAATATAATATAAAACTCTAAATTTAAGTAAAAAAATCTATAAAGATTAGAATAATAGTACTTAATTGTTGAATGCTTATTGCAAATTGCAAATAAGGCTCACAGCTTTATGAAAATAATAAAAGAACAGACTTCTTGTGTATTTTTTAGAGAAAAATTGAAGTTAAAGGAAGAAAGAACAAATGAGAAAGGAAGATTTCAAAAGTAGATATTACACACTGAAAAAAAATAATTGATTTTATATATAGGAAAAAAATAGCTATTGAAAATCATTAAATGCGTTAATTGAAAATAAAAGAAATAAGTGAAAAAAAAATAGCTGTTGGAGATAATTAAATACATATGACTGTTAATTTATTAAAAATAAAATAATATAGTTGAGAATTAATAGTATAATAGAAATAAAAAAGTAATAAAAATTTAAAATTTATTAAATATATAATTAAAAAAGTAAAAGAATAAATAAGTTTATTAATTATTTTTTACTTTTATTTTTTAATTTTTATATATTTTTAATATAATTAATTATATTATAATTATTATAAAATTATAAATCTTTTCTAAAATTGAGACCTCTTCAAATTAGGGGTCTAAAACCCTTACTTGGGTGGCCTCACCCAAGGACCGACCTGACTTTTACAGTCCATGGTTTATGGCCACAATCTATTGAAGATGACAAGGCGATTCCTCCTTATGATAAAAGAGAAAAAGGCACCGACGTCACACCTAACGAATATAAGTCAAATTTTGGTAAGTAAATTATTTTCAACTTTATGTACTATTGACATATTTGATATGTCAGCTAAATTAGTAGACATATACTTTTCTAACTGAGTTACTTCAATTTTTATTGTTAATTGATTTATTTTTGTAAAATCATAAATTCTATGGGGACTCATTCGGGACAAACTAAATAAACTTTGACCAAGCGTTTTGTAACAAAAAACGAATGAGGGATTTTTACAACATGAATGAGAAAAACATAAAATGTCTTCTGATTGTTCTGATAAACTTTACAATTATTTAATTGCAACTTTAAATTTTACTATTAAATACAATCCACTCAAAGATAAATCATATACACAAATTTAATACTAAATACTGTAATTTCAAAATATCATATTTTTTAATTTTACTTAAACTCATCATATGCCAATCTCTTGAAGTTAATGTGCAAGCTATTTAACCTTTTTGGACTTTTTCCATTAAAAAAACATTGATTTATCTAAATGTTTGTACTTGCTTTATTTTTTTTTGAAAAATAGAAGTATTATTCATTCAAACAGGAAAAGGAAGTCCTGTGAAAACAACCAAACACTTGCATAAGCAAGCAATCCAGACAAATCAAAGCAAAAAGAAAAGAAGCTCACAACAGCGGACCACGAAGCAAAAACAAACAAATCAACCAAGGTAAAAGAAGAACAAATGCCTAGATCACACCAGAAGCAACATCAAAGGGCCAAGCTCCCAAGGAGCAGATCATTCCCAGACAAAACCCAACAGCAGCAAAGCATGAAGAGAGAGGAAAGAAGAAATCAGCTGCGCATCAAAGATCCAGGAGAGATTCGTATCATCCACACCAGGAGAACACACAGCAAAACTCAACGCAGCATTAAGCATTAATAATCAGCATGTCATTAAGCCTTCCCACCCCCTCTTTAGCAAGTTTGTCTGCAAAGTCATTCCCAGATCTAGGAAGATGTCTTATGCTCCACCTGCCAACTTTGGATTTAAGATATGTACTTGCTTTATTAAATTATAGTGTAATGAATAAATGCTGGAGGAGAGTTACTCTTCCTTTTTTTGTCGGTTTCCTTTGCCAGATGGCCGTCTGACCCTTCTTGTATGTTTTTTTTTCTAGAATGTTCTGCTGTTAAACTTGTTTTAATCTTGACTTAATCCTGTCTTATTTTGTTATTAGTTTTTGTGTTTTGATTTGCTTTTACCTCAATCAATTTTAATAAACTTGTCTAAACATAAGGCTTAAATAATGGGTCTGAGGTAAAGCCTAATACCTAATTTGTTTGGGTTTAATATCAACCCATAAACAAAAAAAAAAATACAAATAAGAATAAAATAAAACAAAAGGTGTTGTCACAAATTTCCACACTTTGGGGGAAGGAAGCTACTGTGCAGGAGGTTAATAAGGACTCGTTGTATCAGCTTGGTTGTTGCTTTCGAAGTTTTTATGCATCTCTTTTTATTCCAAGCTTTTCGGTCTTGTTTCACCTTGTTTTGCTTTTATGGTTCATGTCTTCTTGTATGAGCAAAAGACGTTTAGGGTTTAGGGTATTGAAATTTTTTTATGGTTCATGTTTTCTTGGTTGTTTTGTTGTAGTTGAGAGACGTGTAAAAGAGGAAATGGGGAAGTTGAGTGTCTAGTAGAGTAGTTGAATTTCAATACGACTGACCTGAATTTATTTTTTTTCGGAAAAGGCATAATCCGTATATATTTCATAAAGATGGGTTACAACTCTGCTCCTGTAAATCAAAGACAAGACTTATCACAGCAAACCACAACCCTGATAGCATGTTTGGTTGGGGGAATGGCTAAGCCATTCCCCCTTTATTCCCAAAGAATTTTAGTTCTTTTATTTGGTTAAAAAATGATTCAAGGAATAGCCATTCCATAGGAATGACTATTCTTCAAAATCTTTCAAAACCAAGGAATAGCTAATATCACCCTCTCCTATGGTATTAGCTATTCCATGGTTGAGGAATAAATTCAAAAATTAATAAAGATAAAAATACCCCTTACAAGTTTGAAAATTTATAACTTTATTGGTATAAAATATTATTTTTCTCTCTCTCCTCTTTCTCTCACTTGATTCTAACTTTTAATAAAATAATAATATAAAATTATAAATAAAATATTAATTTTTAAATTATCAATTATTAATAAATAAATTATAAATTATTCCTTTTAAAAACAAAATAAATTAAAAATAAATAAACATAATATCATTTAAATTAGGTAAACAATATTAATAATTAAATCATCATTATTAATATTTTAATAAATTACCAATTATTAATATTTAAAAAATAAAATAAAAATTATCATAATAAATATTTTTAATTAATAAAATATTATATTTTATTATAAAACAATATTTATAGAACTATGCGTAAATAACTTTTGTAGTGTAAAAGCAAAATAAATTCATACATATAGTGGCACACGCAGCCAGGTATACAAAATATTCTACAATGACATGTGGGCCCCCAAAATAAACATATATGTACAAGACTATAGACTTGCGATTTCTAAGGGTCTAAACCCAAAAGCAAACCCTTGACATAATCAGCGGTCTACAGACTGCCTTGAGCCTGAAATGGGTGAAAANTAATAATATTTAAATTAAATAAATGTTAATATTTAAATGATTAATTATTAATATTTTAATTAAATTCTAGATTATTAATATTTAAAAAATCTAATAAAAATAAAATGTCACATAAATAATAAATGGTGTTTTTGTTTTTTTATTTTCTATTGCTTTCTTATTCCAAAATTATTGTTACCAACCAAACACTATAATAAGTCATAATAATTATTTCTGTCCTATTCCCTTTGTCATACCAAACTAAGTAATAACTATTTTATTCTATTCCCACCTCATTCTATTCACACATAATAACTATTCTATTTCATTCTTGTCTATTTTACTAACCAAACGTAACATGAAAGCTTTAGAGATGGCTAAAGCATTTACATGCAAGCTGGATTGGTACGTGCGACTGACATGATTCTCTCAACACAGCTAATTATGTGCCTTCCCTTTCCCTATTGTTTAGCTCAACTCAGGAAACAAGTCTTGGAAACCGGTTTAGACGCTCTTTGAGTCTGGTTTCTTTTTGTGATTGTACGTACATATTCTCCTCCAGTCTTAAACAAAAGATTAGAGACTTGGTTAAATAAACAAATTATCTTTAAGAAAAAATCTGCCTTCCCTTTGCTTCTCAGTTTTAACATTTGTCACAAAATTATAGTACTCGTATTTTCTTTATATCATTACATTCTATGGAATTAATTTGACGACCATCCATAATTTCAACATGTTATAATTAATTAATGAAAAAAACTATTATGCTTAATCTGTAGTATAACTTGAGTACACAACGTTTACATCAAAACATCTTTTACGTACTTGAGTTAATATAATCAATCAATCAATTACAGGAAATGTTCACTACCTTAGAAGAAGATCTCTCGAGAAAACCTCTAACTATCTTTCTAAACTTAACTAAATATAGTTTTGATGTGGCAAATTTTCATCATTTTTCTCTAATGAACCTTAATTCATAATGGGCAGAGCAGTCATTTCCTTCTTTTTTTCTTTTTTGTTTTGGCTGACCGTACCACGACTCAAAGTGCCTATAAAAATCCTCGCAAACATTGCATTGATGTAAACCACTTATTAGCATCTTGATCTTAAGTGTGAAAATGCAGAGGCAATTGCTTGTTGCTGCTGTCTTAGCCACATTGAGCTTGCTAATTTCTGGTCAGACTGATTACCCTGATTTCTTCTACAAAGTCAGTCTCCAATGGCCACCTTCGTTTTGTGCTTCCCCTTCCAAGTGCCAATCCATGGTTTATGGCCACAATTTCTTAATGACAGCGAGGTTCCTCCCTATAATAATAAAAAAAATGCACCGATGTCACACCTACAAATTCAAGTCAAATTTCTTTGGTGAGCAATTCATTATCAAATTTATGTACTATTGACATATTTGATATGTCAGTTAAATTAGTCGACATCTACTTTCCTATTTAAGTTATTTTAGCTTTTATTGTTTATTCATTTGTTTATGTAAAATTATAGGATGAATTGCAACCCATCCGAGGCAAACTAGATATACTTTGGCCAACCCTTTTGAAGAATGATAAGGTTGAAGATCTGAATTTGGAATTTTGGCGATATGAATGGGAAAAACATGGAATGTGTTCGGACTATCCTACTAAACCTAAGGATTATTTCACCGCAGCTTTAGATCTTGCTACTCAATACGATCCACTCCAAGGTAAATCATATACACAAATTTAATACTATAACTTCAATAATATCATATTTTATACCTGTATTTAAGCTCATCATCATATGTCAAACTCTCTTGAAGTTAGTTTGCAAGCTATTTAACCTTTTTGGACTTTTTCCATTAAGAAAAAACATTGATTATATATATATATATATATGTTTGGTTTCGTTTTCTAAACAGTTGAAAGACTTGTGCCCCGACAAGATCTTTATAAAGCAAGCGAGATAAGCGAGGCTATCAACAAAACACTGGGAAAATATTCTGAAATCTCATGTGGCAAAGTTAGTAACACACTACAATTGAAGGAGATCCGCTTATGCTTTGAAAGGGCTTTTGACAGGGCAAAGCCACCTTCCGTCCCTCGAGACTGTCCCACGAGATATTCGAATGGATGTCATGGCACTGACCAAGTAAAATTTCCTCCACCTACTAGTAAATGTTCAAAAATCTACCCTCCGCCCCTGCTCTCACTACTAGTTCTCTTCCCTCTCCTTAGTGCTTTCCTTTATTAGAGTTTTTGTTTCTTTTTTTCCTAAGTGCAAAAGAGGAACTTTTAAAAAAAAAAAGGTGCAAAAGAGGAAATGGGATGTTGACTGTCTGTCAAGTAGAAAAAGCTGGTTTTTGATGTTTTGTTTTTTAGTGGATTTGTTTAGTAACATTTTAATATGATTGTTTCCATGTACAAGACAACAAAAAGAATGTGCCTTCTTACTTCTCAAATTTGCCATAACAAAAAGACTAACTATCCTAACTTCTTCTACAAACTCAGTCTCCAATGGCCACCTTCGGTTTGTGCCCCTTCCCCTTCCAAGTGCCAGTCACCCATCCCCCCAACTTTTACAATCCATGGTTTATGGCCACAATTTCTTAATGACAGCAGGGTTCCTCCGTACAATAAAAAATGCACCGATGTCATACCTACGGCTGCAGATCAAATTAGGGTAAGCAATTCATTTTCAATTTTATGTACTATTGATATATTTGATATGTCGGTTAAATAAGTCGACATCTACTTTCCTATTTAAGTTATGTTAACTTTTATTGTTTATTCATTTGTTTATGTAAAATTATAGAAAGGATTGCGACGCATCCACAACAAAACTGAGTCAACTTTGGCCAACGCTTTGGAGGACGAATATGAATATGGAATTTTGGAAAAATGAATGGAAAACTCATAGAATGTGTTCTGATTATCCTAATAAACCTCATGATTATTTTACCGCGGCTTTAAATCCTGCTACTACACACAATCCACGTGAAAGTGAATCATAAACACAAATTTAGTACTAAATATTATAACTTCAATAATATCAAACTTTATAACTGTATTTAAGCTCATCATATGCCAAACTCTCTTGAAGTTAATTTGCAAGTTATTTAATATTTTTGGACTTCTTCCCATAAAGAAAAGCATTGATTATATATATGTTTGGTTTCGTCTTCAAAAACAGGTACAGGACTTACGCCCCGAAGAACTCCCCTTTATAAAGCAAAAGAGATAAGAGATGCTATCAAGAAAACATTCGGAAAATATCCTGAGATCTCATGTGGCAAAGTTAACAACATACTCGTATTGGAGGAGATCCGCTTATGCTTTGAAAGGGCACAGTCACCTACCATCCTTCGAGACTGTCCCAAGAAATATTCCAATGACTGTTGGAATGACACAGATAATGTAAAATTTCCTCCACGTACTAGTAGAGTGTGAGAATTATAAAGTATGTAGCTAATGGCTTGCTTTATTAAATATTAGTGTAATGAACAAATGCTCTTCTTGTCTAGAGGAGAGTTACTCTCTCTTGTTGTAATGTAAAATAATTATTTTCATTTTTGTATTTCTGTCCTTATTTTAATTTAGTTTTAGATTTTATTTTTATTTTTTACTTACATTTATTATTTGTCCAAATTCAATTGAGTTTCCATTGGGTCTTTAAAGGTCCCAGGCCTTGTTTGGCCTTTGAGGAAACCATCAACTAGTTTCATGCTTTGTTCTTTAGTCTAGAAAGTTATTAGATCTAGGGGTTTTGCGGTCAGATGAAGCTTGGATCTAGGCCGATCTACGCTCTTTAAGGAGGTCCTTCTCTTTCTTTGGAGAAAATAGAAGAAAGAAAGCTTTGACGGCTGGAAGAAGAAAAATAGGACAACCCAAAGAAAAAAAATCCATTTATAGTTAGGGTTTAGTTGAGGAAAGATCTGAAGAAGGCTTGGGCTGTTGTTTGGGTTTTAATTTAGCAGGCTCGAAGCTGGTCCTTGGCAAGACGGGTTTGGACAGTGAGTTGGGCAAAGAAAGAAAGGTGCAAACCTATTTTTACAACCTAAACTTCTTGAGACATTTCTTAGCCCAAGCTTAGGTAAATGTCTTGAACTCTTTATTTGTTGGGCTTTGTATTGGGTTGGTCTGTTTTTTTTTGTCATTTAGTTTGTTTAATTGTTTATTTTATTTGTTTTTTTATTTAGTCTATATTATTTGTAAAAAAAGTAATACAATAAAAAGAATAGATCAATTTATGGGAAAATATCTATGTCCATCATAGAAAATATATGCAAACGAGAATAAAAAATATATAAAAGTATAATTTAGTAAAGTTCAAGAAACATATATGTATAGAAATATTTTATTTTATTTTTTTTCCTAAACTTATGTTAATATGAAAAAAGTGATATGAAAGGATTTTGAGGATGATAATAATAGTAAAAAAATATAAGCATAAAGATAATATAAAAAAATGATAAACTTCTAACCATTTCGTATCATTATTATTTCATGCATAAATATTCATGTCATGTATTTTTGGGTAAATATTGTTGTGCAAACAAATAAGGACTTCGATAACGAGACTCTTTCAGGAGGCTTGTAAGGATAAGTCTCCCAAGAAACTCTCTAGATGAGAAAGTGATTTTAGATTTGGCTATGCTTTCAACAAAAAGTCGTCATTTGTATTAAATAAATTGAAATCTACATCATGATATGTTTTAAAATGAACAATGTCTCTGATGATGAGACCTGTTCAGGAAGTTTGTAAAGATAAACTTGCCCAAGAAATTCTCTAGATGAGGATTTGTTCTTGTGTTTTACCAAAGAAATGGAAGGGCAAGTTTCTTAAGAAACTCTATAGATGAGAAAGTGTACTTGGATTTTACTAGAAAGATGGGAGGAGCTGGGAAACGCTTTCAATAAAATATTGTTGATTGTAATAAATAATTAGGAATGTACATCTTGCTGATATATATTTTGTATATGACTGATGACTCTGACAATGAGATCCTTCCGTGGAGCTTGTAAGGATAAGTTTTCTCAAGGAATTCTTTAACTGAGATGACAGTCTCGAATTTTACTAGAAAAATGGAAGGATCCAAGAAATGTGTTCGATAAAAAACTGTTGATTGTAATAAATAATTGGAAACTTGCATTTCATTGACACGTGCACTAATATGCGAATAATGGTCTTGATGATGAGATTTCCTCGTGAAGCTTGTAGAAGCTTGTAAAGATAAGCTTCCCGAGAAATTTTCTAGGTGAAAGTGCATTCTTGGGTTTTACCAGAAGGATGGAAGGACATAGCAAATTGTCTTAATAAACTATCATAATTCATATTTAATAATTTGAATTTCGTAACATTCATCATCTTTGAATTCCATACTCATCATGCTTATTCAAAATTTTGAAATAAAGTTGGAACGATAATCTCAACGATGAGATTTTTCAAGAAATTTGAAAAGATAAGTTTCTTGGAAAAATTTCTAGATAAAAAGATATTCTCAAATCTTACCAGAAAAGTGAGAGGATTCGGGAAATATATTCAATAAAAAGATTATCATTCATTGTCAAATAAAATCAAGAATAGGAATAAAAAATGGAAAGAATAAGGATTAACGAAATATCCATGGAAATAAAATTAAAAATTAAGATCAAAATAGGACAACAAATTATTATCTGGTATCGTTCATTGAACGGTACTCATGGGATGTTAAGCCTTCCCCATGTGTAACCATGCTTCTTAACCCAAATTCAATTACGTAGACTAGTCTCTATCTAAAATTAATTTGAGACCTCATAAAAATTAATAGATTTAATCAGGTGGTCAATCACACATAATAAAAAAGTTTGGTAATGACTCTCACATTTTCACGTCGAGGTGGATGAGTTCTCAGACCTGCATGTAACGACATTTATACCATCTGTTAATATCAATTATTTAAGAACTACCATCTAATTATTTCAAACTCTCTTCTCTATTTAACTCACATCATTTGTTCAATAATCCTATCTTACTCTCACTACTAGTTCACTTCTCTCACCTTTGTGCTTTCCTTTCACCACACATCTGGAGCTACCATCCAACTTCTACAAGTGAATAAAGCCATCTAAAAACCTGCCCTAATCTCCTTACCCTTCCCACAAAAGTGAAGCAGGGGTACTCAAAAACTCCCCTCTATACTACGTACACTAGCAATACTATAAAATCACCTAAGTCCCTCCTCTTCCTCATTTTCTCAGTTTAAGTCCTCCTTCCTCATAATGATGAGTTTCCACTTTATTAAACCAAAATGTTGCCTCCTAGCTATTACATTTCAGACCTCAACATTTAGGACACAATAGGATTGGAGCACCTGCAATACTCCTTTTAAGAATTCTTTATAAAAACAACATCCTAAACAACAATAAAGCTAATAGCATAAATTGTCACCACTAAGCATAGAAAAAATTTGATCTATATTGATCATTAATTTAGCCAGTGAGTCAACAAATGAATTTGCTTTTTCAATTTGAAGACATGAACAGAATGAACCATACCGATATCATATTTGAATTTGTCAATATCATTTAGTTCTTTCCACAAGTCCCACAGTCTCAAACTAGATTGGCACACTCAATTAATAGCACTTTAAGATCAGATTCAACAATAAGAATTTTCTTTCCTCTCTTATTGTCTCCCCCAACATCCAAAAGCAAAATACATGCAAAGAAAGATATCTATTACATATATAAGGATGAATTTGAATTCATGGTGGGCTCTTTTGTTCCAACAATTGTTTCTTTACCTTTCTGGTTATATGCTTTACTAGAATTAACTTCTATGATTTCTTTTTCCAACCCATTTTTGGTTATTGGAACTTGACTTTGTTTTTGCATCACGGTCTTGTTGCTATTGTTCTAATTTCTTCTCCAATACATATTTCTGGATCCATATATAGCCAGATTTTCCCAAACTTTGAAGTCCATTAACCACCTTCCATCCAAACCCCATATAGAGCTTTTAGAAAGCTCTCATCCGAACTGCTGACAGATCTCTCTCATTATCTCAATTTACTACAGCTACACGCGCTTTCTCTTGCACCGCCGTTCATGAGGTAATTTTTATCAATAGTCTCTTATTTCTTTTTCAAATAAGATGAGGAAATTGCTATCAGCCTATCTCTGTTAAAGGTTCTGTAGCCTAAGGCCTGGTTGATCTAAAATAAAGAACAAGAGAAACAGAAAGTAAGATCCAATTAGAACTTGCAGAAATCTTTTTCATCCGTGTATTATCATGCTTTGGGTATGCCACCCTAATATAACATAAAATTGGCTATATACTTGACTTGTTGAAAACTCAGTGATTCCAGCTAGTAAAGATTGAAGAAGAATGAATTTGGGCGTGAAGCAGCTACTGGTTGAAGGAAAGAAGGTAGGAGGGATACTATGTCATTTTGGTCCTTTATTTAATAACTGAATGAAACGTTTTGTTGTTATGTCATTTTGGTTCTTCATTTTTTGTAATGGCTTAAACGCCAATCCTTGTGTCATTTTTGTCTAGTCTATTAAGGCTTTCAGTCACTTTTTTTTTTGTTTCTCTTTCTTATAGCCGTTGGGCTTAGTTGTTGTAGTGCACAGGATCCTATGTTTGGAATTCTATGCACAACTATGTGGTACAACGAGGTTCTTTCTCTAATGCCGAATTTTAAGGCACGGTTACCTTGATGCTTATATATATATGAATACAGAGATATAATTTGGTGGTTTTTTCCCAAATATTTTCTTTAGATGCTTTTACCTTTCCTCTGTGTTTTTTTTCTGGGTTTTATTGGCTGAGTTCTTAGGTGAGCTTGAACTTTCTCATTCTTCAGAAAACTTTACATGGTATCAGAGCTGGTTTTTTTAAGGTGCCTATGAATTGTTTCTTAGTTTTTGGTGATTTAGTGGGTGATTAAGATGGCCACAGCCGGTTTAAATGCTATTACTCCTCCAATCTTTTCAGGAGAGAACTACCCGTTCTGGGCAGTTAAAATGCGCACTTATTTGAAGGCATTTGATTTATGGGATGCTGTTGAGATTGGTGAAATCTTTGTGCAAAGGCATGCCAACTCCACTATTGCTCAGAGCAAGCAGCAAAGTAAGGAGGTTGCCAAGTGGTATAAAGCTCTCAATTGTCTTCAAACAGCAGTGTCAAAATCCATCTTTGCTAAGATCATGAATTATGAGAATCCAAAGCAAGTTTGGGAGAGCTTAAGGGAGGAATATCAAGGCAATGATCGGACGAGGTCTATGCAGATGCTGAATCTATTCAGAAAGTTTGAATTACTAGAGATGAAGGATGATGAAGGTATTCAAGATTATACTGACAAGCTGCTTAGGCTTGTGAATCAGCTCAGGCAACTTGGGGAAGAAGTGAGTGATAAACGGATAGTCAATAAAATACTACTCAGCATCCCTGAGAGGTTTGAAGCTAAGATCTCCTCTTTGAAGGACTCTAAAAACCTGACCAGGATCTCCATTACTGAGCTCATTAGTGCCTTGTTAGCTCCAGAGCAGAGGAGAGCTCTGAGGGGAGAAAATCTGGTTGAAAATGCTTTAGTGGCTAAGACAAAAGGATTGAAGAACAAAGGAAGTAGTTCTAAGAAGAATGATGGAAAAAAAGTAAGATTGATGAAGGGAAGAAGGGTAAAATTGTGGACAAATATCTTCCTTGTCATAATTGTAGGAAGAGGAATCATACTGTCAAGTTTTATTGGTACAGACCCAATGTTAAGTGCAGAGCCTATCATCAAATGTGTCCTGTTGAGAAGGTGTGTAAGTCAAAGAAATCTGAGGCTTCTGATCAAGCATATGTGGTAGAGTAGGCTGATGAAGTAGAAGAAGTGCTGTTTGTGACTCAGATGGGAGGACATTTTGAGAAGTCAAATATCTGGCTACTAGATAATGCTTGTTCACACCATCTTACAAGTAACAAATCCCTATTTTTTGATCTGGATACTAGCTTCAATTTTAGGGTCAAAATTGGAAATGGTGAATTCTTGAAAATTACTGGAATTGGAACTGTGTCGGTGAATACTGCATCAAAAGTTAAACACATAGCCAATGTGCATGATGTTCCTAAGGCAAGTCAAAATTTACTTAGTGTGGGAAAATTAGCTGAAAAAAAGTATGCTTTGTTATTTAGAGGTAGACAATGTACTGTATTTGATCCATGAGGTTCTGAAATGTTCACTGTAGAGATGCACAATAACTGTTATCCCCTAAATTTGGCCAATACTGATCAAATAAGTTTATATAGTGAGTTTGATATTTTAGACCTCTAGCACAAATGTTTTGGACATGTGAACTATGGTTCACTGTCACTCATGTATTCAAGTAAAGTTGTGGAAGGCTTACCTCAGATTGTGAAACTAGAAAAATTGTGTGAAACCTGTTAGTTGGGTAAGTAGGTTAGGAAACCATTCCCTAAAGTAAGTCAAAGAAAGACTACTCAGAAGCTAAAAATAGTCCACACTGACTTATGTGGACCTATGAAGACTCCATCATTGAGTGGAAGTAAATACTATATTGTATTCATTGATGACCTCACAAGGTATTGCTGGATATACTTTATGAAGTTAAAATATGAAGCTTTGAAGTATTTCAAGATATTCAAGGCATCTGCAGAGAATTATTCTAGCATGAAAATTAAGTCTTTAAGAAGTGATAACGACAGGGAGTATACATCAGAAGAATTTGAGGATTTGTTGTTCGAGTGTGGAGTGCAACATCAACTTATTGTCACTTACAGTCCACAACAGAATGGGAAAGCTGAAAGAAAGAATAGAACACTTACAGAGATGGGCAGATGTTTGCTGTATCAAGGGAGATTTCCTAAAGAATTCTAGGCTGAGGCAATTGACATTGCTAATTACTTGTTGAACAGATCATATACCAGGGTATTAGGTGATAAAACTCCATATGAAATGTGGTTTGGATATAAACCATTAGTGTCACACTTTAAGATATTTGACTATATGTGTATGCCAAAGTTCTAGATGCAAAAAGAGCAAAGTTTGATGCCAACGCAGTTGTGGCTGTGATGATTAGGTACAGTGAAGTGACAAAAGGCTACAAACTCTATAATCTTGAGTTTAGGAAAATATTTATTAGCAGAGATGTTAATTTTGAAGAAGGGTATTTTTGGAATTGAAAAAATACTACTGTTCAAAGTTTGAGCAATGAAGGAGGAATTGATGAACAACAGCTTCAGAAACAAGTTGATGATGATTCAGATATTGAAAATGAGTCCAAAGTTGTCAGGGGAACTAGGACTCTAGAGGAAATCTACAGTAGGTGTAATTTAGCCATGATAGAACCAATCAACTACATGGAAGCTAGTGTTGACAGTAACTGAAAATGTGCTATGGATGCTGAATTCAACATGATTAAGAAGAATAAGACCTGGTGTTGGTCCCGATAATATGTGCTAGATGAGGGATGAATAGCACAATTTGGCTCTTAACAATATTAGAAACTAACTTCCAGAACTTAAGAAAATAAAAACAGAGTATAAGATGCACAACAATTTAGAGTGGTTCGGTCCAATACCTACATCCACTACCTTGATTATCCAACCAAGGATTTTCTCAACAATCCACTAAGAATTCGGTGAAATTCACAAGCTTTCACCAAGCTTTACAATGGCTTTTCAAGGCTCAGCCAAAACCTTTTACACTAGTTTTCACGAGCTCAACTAAAACCCAAGGTGGTTTTCCAAAGGCTCAATCACAACCTTTCACAATGGTTTTTCATGGGCTCAACCAAAACCCAAAGTGGTTTTCCAAGGTTCAACCACAACCTACAACAATCAAGTTATCCCAAGCTTGAATAACCCCTTAGAGTGACTCATTCACTTTAAGAATACAAGAAAAGTAGTAAAAGAAAGTACCTATGATCACTGGTTGATTTGAGTGGTACAAGATTGAGTACTAAATACAAATGCAAAGAGTAGGCATTTAAGTGCAGTGAAGCTTTTTTGGTTTTTCAACTTTCTATAGCTCAAATCTCATTCAAGGCTTTTAAAAATTTGTTTCTAATTGTTGGAAGACCCTTTTGTACTTGGATATGCAACTCTGATCACAGTTTGGCAGTTTATGTCCATTGGAAACAGTTGAGGATGAGTTCTAGCTGTTAATCTGTCTTGTAATACTTTGGTTCAAATTGCAGACAAAGAGCTCTTAGTCGACTAGCTTGGTCGATTAAGTTGATTTTGTTTCTGGTTGCAGATTCTGACAGAGATCACTTAGTCAACTGTCTTAGTCAACTAAGTTGATTTTGTTTCTCAAACTCTTCAGTCCGCTATTTCTTCAATTTGAAATTTGATCTATTTCTTCAATTTGAAATTTGATCAACCAAAATTCTTCCTTATTTCACCAATAAGCTTCCCCCTTGTTGGATAGTTGCATCTTGTTATTTTTATCCCTCTTTTTCTTTTGATATACTCTTTGAAAAGTTAAATTAATTAATTTCATATATTAATTTCCTGCACACTCAAGTAAAGGCATTAGACACAAATAAATAGGAATGTTTTATTATCATAAAAAACTAATGGAGCCAACAATCTCCCCCTTTTTGATGATGACAAAACATTCCTTGATTAACAGCATAATGTCTTTTTAACTCTTTTTAGTTTTCTGCAGAAAATGAGGATTGCTCCCCCTAAGTATAAGCTCCCCCTTAGTGTGTGCATATTTTGCTTACTTTATTCTAGCAAATTTTATTCTTATTATATAGAGAGAATGATAGTGTATACTTAGATTACATGTGTATACACATGTGCAGCAATATAGAGTGATTTGCAGCAAGAAACTTTCAACTGTAAGTGTTGACAGATTTTCATCAATGTTCCAGCAGCTGTCAACAGTTTATTGATTTCAAATTTTGTCTGCATCATTCATGTTTCAATTGATATACTATACACACCATCTATATCTATTTACAAACAGAAATTATTCATAATGCCATAACAAAAATCATTTATTAGCATGTAAATCAATATCAGCATAGCATCAGCAGATTTTGTTCATGACAGTAAAAATACCAAAATAGTAAAATATCAGTAGACTTCAATTTGTAGTAGTTAAGCAACATAGGCATATCAGCATTCATGTTTCACATACAACCATGTAAACAACAAAATTAAAACTGAGTGTTCAAGTGCCACCATGGCACAAATAACAGTTAATCAAAAAGCATTCTGAAATTGCCCTTAGACTATTTTTGCTTCCTATCTCCTATTTTTCTAAGTTCATGCACCCTTGGTTCTGTTTTCTTTCCTTTCCTAGGTTCCTTCCTGGTTCCTCTACCCTAACATTTTTTTTGATTTATTCTCTGGTTCCTGCATCCCTGGTTCATGCACCCATGATTCTGCCATTTTACTCCCCTTTTTGTCACCATCAAAGGAAGGGGCGTTCTAGTAATCTGAGGTGTTAAAGGATGAGGATTCAGTGTCAAAGCGAGTGTTGAGAGGAAAAGAAGAGGGTTATCAGAGAGGTGATGATTTTCTAGGGGAAGGTTCTAGTGAGGATTTGTCTGAAACATGGACTGGACTTTGAAGAGAAGAGGTTGAAATTGGTTTGGATCTCTTTGCCAATCTGAAAGACTTTCTTCTCCTAAGAAAAGCTGTCTTGGTGGCCATAGTCTTTCTACCTTTGGTTTGTGGTGCTGCAGTGGCTTTGGCTTTCCCTGCTTTTGCTTTTACTCTAGGAGCTGATGAAGGTTTCTTTCCTTCCAATGATGATCTCCCACATTGAGGACGGATCATATTTTTCAAGAAGCTCAAATTCACATTCTTTACATTCTATTTTCTGCAGGTTCCCTAAATCTTCAACACTCACAACAAATTCTTTTACATTCAGATGAATATTCAAACCATCTTCATCATAATCATCAGAATCTATTAATTCCTTTCCTTTCAAAGCAATACCAGAATAGAATTCTTTAACCAGACTTGGACTATAAGACCTAGTCTTGAAGGTGCTGTAACCTTTTAGTTTCAGTTCATCAAAGTATTCAGATAAACTAGTATGGATTTCTACATTTTCCTCAAAACTCTTCTAATCAATTAGCTTGCCATAGGAGATTGGTGCATTCTCAATATTTTTGAACCTATTTTCATGCAACTTATTCCTGAACTTTGGAGAAGAAAACCTAGTATCTTTGTGGAGTGAGGGTTCTGAATCTTTCTTCTTCTTAGTTTTCTGCTTCTTTTCTCTTAGTTTCTTGGATATTTCTTTCATTGAAGCAAGCATGATTTTCTATTTCTTCTTCAGACTTTCTGTTCCTGTTCCTTCCTCCATTAGCCTTTTCCCTTTCTTCTTCTGTGATATCTCTTTACTCTGAGATGTTCTAGCCATTTTGGTTCCAGAAATTTCTAAGGGTTTGAGTCAATTTCATAGGCAAACAGAAAGATTTAGGTTTTTTTTTTAGAGCAACAAGTTTCAGGGGAGAGGAAAGAAGAGGTAGTCAGCAGCTATTACTCAAAAAAATTACTCACCTTCCCTTAAGTACTGCCCTACTTTTATAATTTTAAGTTTCCCTCTAAAATTTTGGTTATTTACTTTTGGTAGTTTTTCTTCATTCTTTTTGCACTCGGTAAACTCAATTTTTACCTCATTTAACTCTTCTTTCTCTAAACTGACTGAGTCTTATTATTTAATGCTATCAGACCACTCTTAGTTGACTAAGAATTCCTTAGTCGATTGAATGCATTCTGTTTTTTATGTGAGAGCTAAAGGTTTTCTCATAATTCCTTCACATTAATCACCCTTAAATTTCTTCTAATCTCACAGAATCTATCTTCACTCAGTGGTTTGGTAAAAATATCTGCTAATTGATGTAAAGTATTCACAGATTCTATCTTAATATCATTTTTCACTACATGGTCTCTAATAAAATGGTGTCAAATTTCAATATGCTTTGTCCTAAAGTGTTACACAGGGTTTTTTTGATATATTGATTGCACTTGTGTTATCACAGTATATTGGTACATTATGCATAATTATTCCATAGTCTTTTAATTGTTGCTTGATCCAAAAGATTTGTGCACAGCAACTACCTAATGATACATATTCAGCCTCTACTGTAAATAGTGCCACTGAGTTTTGCTTTTTGCTGGACCAAGACACAAGCATCTTTCTTAAAAATTGGCATGTTCCATTAGTGCTTTTCCTATCAGTTCTACTGCAGCAAAGTCAGCATCTGAATATCCAACTAAGCTAAGAGTTGAGTCTCTAGAATACCATATTCCTAGTTCTTAAGTGTCTATGAGGTATTTAAAAATTCTCTTAACAGTTGTTAGGTGTGATTCTTTAGGCTGTGACTGAAATCTAGCACACAAGCACACACTAAACTGAATATCTGGTCTACTTGCTGTTAAGTAAAGAAGAGAGTCGATCATACCTTTATAGAGTTTTTGATCTACATCCTTACCTTTTTCATCTAAGTCGAGTTTGGTGGATGGACTCATTGGTGTGGAAATTAATTTCAGCTTGAGCATATAGAATTTCTTGAGCATATCATGAGTGTATCTTTCTTGGTTAATGAAAATTCCTTCATCACTTTGTTTAATTTGAAGACTAAAGAAGTACTTCAACTCTCCCATCATACTCATCTCAAATTCACCCTGCATTTCCTTAGTAAAGTTCTTGCATAAAGCCTCATTAGTTGCACTAAATGCAATGTTATCCACATATATTTGTACAACAATTAAATCATTTTGATATCTTTTTATGAACAATGTAGTATCGATGCTGCCTCTATCATACCCTTTTTCAACTAGAAATTTTGAAAGCCTCTCATACCAAGCTTTAGGAGCTTGTTTCAATCCATACAAGGCTTTATGAAGTTTGAAAACATGATCAAATTTTTCAAAGTCTTCAAAACTATATGGTTGTTCTACATATACTTCCTCTTGAATTAATCCATTTAAGAATGCACTTTTTACATCCATTTGAACAGTTTAAAATTCATGAAACATGCAAAAGCTAGCAACAACCTTATGGCTTCAATCCTAGCAACGGGAGCAAAGGTTTCATCATAATCTATTCCTTCCTCTTGGTTATATCCTTTTGCTACCAGCCTAGCTTTATTTCTAACTACATTTCCTTGCTCATCTACCTTATTTCTAAATACCCATTTTGTACCAACAATAGGATGATTTGAAGGTCTTGATACCAATGACCATACACGATTCCTTGTGAATTGATCAAGTTCTTCTTGCAGGGCCATTATCCAACTTTCCTCTTTTTCAGCTTCTTCAAAGTTTTTAGGTTCAATTTGAGATATAAAAGCTAAAAACTCACAAGTTTCTCTAGTTGTTTTCCTAGTTCTAACTCCTTAAGAAATGTCACCTATTATTTGGTTTTGTGGGTGATCTCTTACAAATCTGCAACTCCTTGGTAGATCATCATGCTTGTTTTCTGCTCTTTGTAGATTTTCTAGATGTGGAGTTTTATTTTCTCTTCCAGGTGAGCTTTCTTCATTATTTTTATTGTTCTCTAAGCTCATTTCCTCCATTTCTTTTTCTAGGATTTCTACATCATCATCATCATCATGAACTTCTTTTTGTAAAGCATTTGACTCATCAAAAACTACATGGACTGATTCTTCAACAGTTAAGGTTCTTTTGTTAAAAACTCTATAGGCCTTTGAGTTTAATGTATATCCTAAAAATATTGCTTCATCAATCTTAGCATCAAACTTCCCTAGGTACTGTTTTCCATTGTTCAATACAAAGCATTTATAGCCAAAACTCTTAAGGTGAGAAATATTTGGCTTCTTACCTTTATAAAGTTCATAAGGAGTCTTTGAAATCAAGGGTCTTATTAAGACTCTATTAAGAATATAAGCTGCTGTATTTATTGCCTTAGCCCAAAGATATTTAGGTAAGTTGTATTCACATAGCATAGTCCTCTCTAAGACTCCATTTTGCTGGGGTGTTCTAGGTGCAGAAAAATTGTGATTCAACCCCTTTTCATTGTAACACTTTTCAAACTCATCATTTTCAAATTCTCCTCCATGATCACTCCTTATGCTAACTATGGCTAGTCCTTTTTCATTTTCTACTTTCTTACAATGACTTAAAAATAATTGTAGAGCATCATTCTTATGAGCAAGAAAATACACCCAAGTATATCTAGAATAGTCATCAACTATTACAAAGCCATAAGATTTACCTCATAAGCTAATTGTGCTTATTGGACCAAATAGATCAATGTGCAACAATTCAAGAGGTCTAGATGTTGACACTATCTTCTTAGTCTTAAAGGATGTTCTAACTTGTTTTCCTAGTTGGCAAGCATCACATATCCTATCATTTTCAAATTTTAACTCCGGTAGTCCAGCAATAAGATTTTTTTTTATTAATTTTGACATAGTATGCATGCTCACATATCCTAATCTCCTATGCCATAACCAGCTATCATTTTAAGCATTTGCAACAAGACAAACTTCACTGTTTACTTCAAGATCTTCAAGAAAAACTACACACATGTTCTTCAATCTTTTTCCTATGAATGAGATTTTATTTGTGCTCATATCTATCACTTCACACTTAGTTGAATCAAAACATACTTTAAATCCTTTATCACATAATTGACTAATACTTAATAAATTATGCTTTAATCTTTAACTAGCAACACATGACTGATTTAAGTTTAGGAATTCTTACCAACCGTACCTATACCATGGATCTTGCCTTTTGAATCATCTCTAAAAGATACGGTTCCTCCCTTTCTTTTATCCAACTGAGCAAACAGCATTTCATGTCCTGTCATGTGCCGTGAACAGCCACTGTCCAAGTACCAAGGCTGTTTCTTCTTGAGTTGAACTCTTGAACATATCTCCTTTAAGTCCAGCTCAACCTTCAAAACAAATTTTCAGATTTTCTTGACAGGTACCAATACCTTGATGGGTCCTTGAAGGTTAGTTGCAACATAGGATCCTTTTAAAACCCAAATTTTTCTTATTTTCTGCATACTTCTTTTTCTATAGCAATCATAGGATAAATGACCAATTCTATCACATTCAAAGCATTTAGGGGAGAAATCATTAGCATCTCTTCTGAAATTTGTGCTCTTTCTTGATGATTTTTAAGATCAGTATTTTCAGCAACTGCAACTTGTAAAGCGTCTGTTCTATTTTTCAACTCCAATTATAGATTTTCAAATCTGTCTTTGAATGTTCTAATTCAATTTGCAAAAAATTTCTTTGCTCAAAAACAAAATTGAAATCATGTCTTATCTTTTCCAAATCATTTTTAAGAGATGTAGCTTTTCTTTTCAAAGTTTTATATTTTAAAGCAAGCTTTTCAAACTCATCATAGAGACATTCATATTCATCTTGCAGCTTATCAATTGAAATATCACAAGAAGTAGAAGACACCTTAGATTCATCATATATGGCCATCAAGCACAAGTTTGCTCTTTCTTCCACTTTCTCATTTAATAAATCTTCAAATTTTAATTTCACATCAAAATTTCCTTTTTCCAAAAAATCAATTTGCTCTTGGTAAGCTTTAAAATCCTTTTCCAAATTTTCATTTTCTTTTTCTAAATCATTTTTGTTTTCATCAAAAATTCATTTTCAACATTGAGTGTGAAAATGATTTTCTTGTTCTTTATATTCATTTTCTCAAACTCAAAAGCTAAATCCTCAAAAGCATCATGTAATTCATTGAAAGCACATGAATTAAGTTCACATGATGAAGAAGTTACCTTTAACTCTTCAAGAGCCATGATGCATAATTCAAGTCAATTTGAGGGTACATATTCATTTGATTCTTTGTCTCCATTTGTCATGTTGCTTGTTGAGCATTGATTCCCATAAGAGTTGTCTTCCAATTCCTTTTCCATATTTGTTTCTCCATATAACTTTTCTAATTTTTGACAAATTTCTTTGGCCTTTTTACACATGAAAACTTTATCATATTCTCTATAATTAAGTGTACAAATGAGAGTATGCATGGCCTTAGAGTTGATTTGTACTCTCCTTATTTTAGATTCTGTCCACTTACTTCATATGTTTGGGAGTTTTCTGACCATTTACCGAATTTGTAACCATTGGAATGAAATGACCATTGGTAATGACATCCTGCATCTCATAATCTATAGCTCTAATAAATATTGACATCATAGTGCTCCAATAAGGATAGTTAAAGCCATCAAATAGAGGAGGCATATTTATGCATTGACCCTCAACGTCAACAAAATTTTTTAGAGCCATTTGGATCCTCCCTAAGGATATTAAGCCTTAAAAATAGGGAACTAGCTGTGATACTAATTATTGGTCTCGATAATATATGCTAGAGGGGGGTGAATAACACAATTTGGCTCTTAATAATATTGGAAACTAATTTCCAGAACTTAAGAAAATAAAAACAGAGTATAAAATGCACAACAATTTAGAGTGGTTCGGTCCAATACCTACATCCACTACCTTGATTATCCAACCAAGGATTTTCTGAACAATCCACTAAGAATCCGGTGAAATTCACAAGCTTTCACCAAGCTTTACAATGGCTTTTCAAGGCTCAGCCAAAACCTTTTACACTAGTTTTTCATTGGCTCAACTAAAACCCAAGGTGGTTTTTCAAAGGCTCAACCACAACCTTTCACAATGGTTTTTCACGGGCTCAACCAAAACCCAAAGTGGTTTTCCAATGTTCAACCACAACCTACAACAATCAAGCTATCCCAAGCTTGAATAACCCCTTAGAGTGCTCCCCTACTCTAAGAATACAGGAAAAGTAGTAAAAGAAAGTACTTATGATCACTGGTTGATTTGAGTGACACAAGATTGAGTGTTAAATACAAATGCAAAGAGTAAGCGTTTAAGTGCAAACAAGTGCAGTGAAGCTTTTCTAGTTTGTCAACTTTCTATAGCTCAAATCTCATTCAAGGCTTCTAAAAATTTGTTTCTAATTGTTGGAAGACCCTTTTTATACTTAGAGATGCAACTTTGATGCTAGTTTGACAGTTTATGTCCATTGGAAACAGTTGAGGATGAGTTCTAGCCGTTAATCTGTCTTGTAATGCTCTGGTTCAAATTGCAAATAGAGAGCTCTTAGTCGACTGGCTTGGTTGACTAAGTTAGTTCTGTTTCTGGTTGCAGATTCTGGCAGAGAGCACTTAATCGATTGTCTTGGTCAACTAAGTTGAATCTGTTTCTCAAACTCTTCAGTCTGCCATTTCTTCAATTTGAAATTTAATCAACCAACATTCTTCCTTATTTCACCAATAAGCTTCCCCCTTGTTGGACAGTTGCATCTTATTATTTTTATCCCTCTTTTTCTTTTGATATACTCTTTGAAGAGTTAAATTAATTAATTTCATATATTAATTTCCTGCACACTTAAGTAAAGGTATTAGACACAAATAAATGAGAATGTTTTATTATCATCAAAAACTAATAGAGCAAACACTTGGATGCTAGTAGATAGACCTAAAGATCATAATGTTATTGGTCTGAAATGGATCTTTAGAACAAAATTAAACACAGATGGATCTGTTAACAAATACAAAGCCAGACTAGTAGTGAAGGGCTTTGCATAGATTTATGGGATAGACTATCTGGAGACATTTGCTCCAGTGGCCAGACATGATACAATCAGATTACTAGTAGCCTTGTCTGCAAGAGAAGGATGGAAAATTTATCAACTAGACATAAAGTCTGTTTTCTTAAATGGCTACTTGAAGGAAGACATTTATTTAGAACAACCTGAAGGTTATGTGGAAAAAGGGTTTGAAAACAAAGTCTGTAAACTGTTGAAAGCCCTGTATGGTCTTAAGCAAGCACCAAAGGCTTGGTATGAAAGGATGGATGCTCATTTACTAGATCAAGGGTTTAACAGGAGCAGTACTGAAGCAACTCTTTATATAAAAAGGGTAAATGAGTCTGCTGAGCTTATAGTTGCCTTCTATGTTGATGACTTGCTTGTAACTGGTCTTGAGTATGAATGTTTGGCTGAATTCAAGTCTCAAATGTTGAGAATCTTTGAAATGATTGACTTAGGACTAATGTTCTATTTTCTTGGGATGGAATTTATTCAGTTTTCAAGCTGCATCATGATTCATCAAACAAAGTATGCTCATGATTTGCTAAAGAAATTTCAGATGGATGAGTGTAAGGCTGTTAGAACTCCATTGGATGTAGGAAGCAAGTTTTGTAATCAAGATGAGTCATCAGAGGCTGATGAAAAGCTGTACAGGAGTATCATTGGATCTTTATTGTATCTTGTCGCAACTAGACCAGATTTGATGTATGCAACGAGTTTCTTGTGCAGGTATATGCAAGATCCAAAAACAACTCATCTTATTGCTGCTAAACAAATCCTTAGATATGTAAGAGGGACTGCAGATTTTGGTGTGAAGTATTTGAAGATTGAAAGTAGTGAACTTCAGGGTTTCTCAGATAGTGATTGGGCAGGTTCTTGTGATGACTCGAAGAGTACAAGTGGCTATTGTTTTTCTTTTGAAAGTGGGGTATTCTCTTGGAGCTCAAAGAAGCAAGAGGTGGTAGCTCAATCATCTGCAGAAGCTGAGTGCATTGCAACTGCTTCAACAGCAAATCAAGCATTGTGGTTAAGGAAGATTTTGAATGAATTAGGTTTTTCTCAGAATAGAGGAACATTACTTTATGTTGACAATCAATCGGCTATGGCTATAACTAATAATCCAGTACAACATAGTCGTACTAAGCATATCAGGGTGAAGTATCATTCGCTCAGAGATACAGTGAAGGAAGTTGGAATAGAACTTGAATACTGTCCTACCAAGGAGCAACTGGCTGATGTCTCCACCAAGGGATTAAGTGTAGATCGTTTTGAGTTTCTGAGAAACAAATTGGGAGTTTACTCAGTTGGAATCAAGAAGGTGTGTTGAAGACTTAGTGATTCTAGTTAGTAAAGATTGAAGAAGAATGAATTTGGGCGTGAAGCAACTACTGGCTGAAGGAAAGAAGGCATGAGGGATACTATGTCGTTTTGGTCCTTTATTTAATAACTGAATGAAATATTTTGTTGTTATGTCGTTTTGGTTCTTCATTTTTTGTAATGGCTTAAACGCCAGTTCTTGTGTCGTTTTTGTCTAGTCTGTTAAGGCTTTCAGTCACGTTATTTTTTGTTTCTATTTCTTATAGCTGTTGGGCTTAGATGTTGCAGTGCAACGGATCTTACGTCCGGAATTCTGTGCATAGCTATGTGGTACAGCGAGGTTCTTTCTCCAATGCCGAATCTTAAGGCACGGTTACCTCGTTGCTTATATATATGAATACAGAGATATAATTTGATGGTTTTTTTCCAAATATTTTCTTTAGATGCTTTTAGGTTTCCTCTATTTTTTTTCTGGGTTTTATTGGCTAAGTTCTTAGGTGAGCTTGAACTTTCTCATTCTTCAGAAAACTATACATGACTTAATTAATTAAATTGAGCAAAGATCAAAATGCTCATTTTCCTTGCAAAAATTTTTATGTAAAAGTTGTGATATGAATGTGTTATATATCATCTACGTGCAATACACATGTCGCAAATTAAAACTATTACAAACAAAATTGGTTATAATTGAAAGCAATATCAATTCCTTCGCACTAGCGAGGATATAACTCTGTAATAGATGTCTCGTTTTTCGACAAGGGGAGAATTTCATCATTAAGGGAATGATCCGTGACCCTTGAAGTATATACTGATGAGGAAGAGAGGTTTGATTCAATGGTGCTATGCATGAAAAATGCTGGATGAGAGGGCACCGGCAGAGTGACGGAGTAGCTATTAAGCATGATAGCAACAGAAGCCATGGTTGGTCTATCGACTACATTTTCTTGAACGCATAGCAAGGCAATGTGGATGCATCGTGTTATTTCAGCTTTTGAAGATACCTTCAAGGAAGGATCTATGAGATTCAGCGTCGTCCCTTCCCTCCAATTCTTCCATGCCTGTACGAATTTACCAATAGAAACATGAAATCAGGACTATACTCAGTATTCACATTTTGTAAGTTTAAAGTTCATACTTTGTAGATGTTATACTTACATAGCTTAAAAGATCTTCCACGTTATCTCTGTCGTGGAAACAAATATTTCTTTGACCATTTACGATCTCCAGAATCAGTACACCAAAGCTAAATATATCAGATTTTACTGAAAATTGTCCATGCATTGCATACTCTGGAGCCATATAACCACTACAAATCAAGAAGAAAAAAATAATTATAATCATATATAGCTAGTTGCTTTCTTCTTAGACATGCATGGGGTTAGGGAAAGTTACTTTCCTTAGCATTATTAATTTGTACAAGTTAAAGAGTACGATTTAGAAGTTTATCATGTTCAGAACTTACTAGGTTCCCACGATTCTACTTGTATTGCCTTGTGTTTGGTCCACTGCAAATAATCTGGCCATGCCAAAATCTGCAATTTTGGGATTCATATCGGTGTCTAACAAAATATTACTTGCTTTAAGATCACGATGAATTATTCGAAGTCGAGAATCTTCATGAAGGTAAAGGAGTCCACGAGCAATGCCTCCTATGATTTTGTAGCGTTGTTCCCAATCCAATTGTTCCCTCCTTTTTGGATCTATACGTTCATACAAGAATGGGTTTCAATGCAAGTAAGATCTCAATCAAGAGTGCTTAATTTCTAATAACCAATAAAATACATTTTGATCTGTCCAAACTGAAGAAGCTAATTCAATTGCAATTAAATAGAAATCTGAAATCATAGATAGAATGCAGCCATACCAAATATGAAGCGATCAAGGCTTGAATTAGGCACGAACTCATATAGAAGAAGTCTTTCATTTCTTTCCAGGCTGAAACCAAGAAGTCTAACTAAATTCCGGTGTTGAAGCTTGGCCAACAAGAGGACTTCATTCTTGAATTCTAGGTCTCCTTGTCCAGAATCCTTCGATAGCCTTTTTACGGCTATATCTTGCCCGGTGGAAAGCCTACCCTGGAAGCATAGGCGTTGGAGAAAAGTCCACATATGTCAAACGCATCATAATATTCCAAGAAGTAGAAATGTTTATGCCTAACACAATTTTGACACGGTTCTCTACCTTGTAAACAGCCCCAAAGCCACCTTGTCCAAGCCTATTTTCATCAGCAAAGTTATTTGTTGCAGCTTTAATGGTGTCGAAATCATATTGCAAAGACTCTGCAGTGATAATTTTCTCGTCATCGGCTGCAGAAGAGGAGCAAGCTAGTGATTAGCAGAGGCTGAGCTAAGCACTAGTCAAATACTAAAGAATATAAAAGCATTGTATTATGATGAAATCAGGACCCTTTTCCGGTGATTAAAATTCAATCGAGTTAGAATCCTAAAACTATAAAAGCATTGTATCTCAGAAATTGTTGAAACAGCGTAAAGTTTATCTCACACTCAACATCCTGCTCCCTTGTCTTCCTCATTTTCAAGAAGATGTAGACACAGATGATTAGTATCACCACACTAGCAATTGGAATAACGATGATGATGACAGTTCGAGATGTGTTATTCTTCTTTCCTGCGAGAAACAGATATCGTGACCTCACATATCAAAACTCTTGAGTTTTGAATTTTGTAATTCAAGAAATATGGCTTACATATACCTCCAGGCGGTGGTGGAGATGATGACACATGCGTTATGTTGTAGAAGCGATAGTTCTCAAACCTGAAATTACAACTTGGGACTATAAGCCTGCCTCCGATCATCGTTCCAGTGCAACAATCTGGCTGGTTTCGGATAACTAGGTCCAGACAATCCAAGCATTGTTGCTCAGATAAATCAGGAGTGCACTCCGTGAGTACATACACTCTTGAGAAATCTGTAGTCATTGTATCGTTTACTGCAAACTTTTGAAGAGTGTCTCCAGCTGCAGCTTGCTTCCGCGACGTCTCCAACAATGTTCTCAGTGTGGCACTGAAGCCTTCAGGATCTGAGGCGTTGGCTCTATTCCACAGCACCATACCAGGCGAAGTTTGTAAAACGCCAAAGATAGAGTGATTTGTGTAAAATACCATACACTCATCATACCCCAAAAGTGCCTCCTTCTGGTTGGGACAAACACTAGCTCGCGCGTTGCGAGCGTCTGATATGCAAGAACGGCAAATATCTGGCTCAACGTCTCCTCGACAAAGCGCCCGTGCAAAAACTTGGTCAGGGTTTTCACCAAAGGATGCGTTGTAGAATCCATGGTCGTTTCCTGTGTCGGAAGAGAGGGAAGAAAGAACACTGTTGAGATTGTCCTGGTAAGGACTGCCGGTGGAAAAGTTACCCCTTCCGTTTTCACAGTTGACATAGCGCAGCTCTTTCTGAGCGATTGAAAGGGTAAGAAGGTGAACAAAAACGGCACAAAAGAAGGTTGAGGTAACTATTGTCATCGTCTCCACCTACTCACGAAATCTTGAAATCAATAAAACCTTGGCGTCAAGGATTATATAACGTGATGTGCGATTCGGTTGTTATTGGAAAATGGTTTCACCGTTCGGGTTATTGGAGTCGGTCCATATCTTTTGTTGACGGTGACTCTCCATGATATATGTTGAAATATTCTTCTTTACGCGTTAAACACATCATTCATCGACCAAACTTTTTGTAATTTAAAAAAAAAAAAAGAAAAGATTAATACTCCTTCGATCTTATTATATCTGCTTTTATTGACTTTTTTCAATCAAATGATCTCAACTTTGATCATTGTTAACAAAATACATAAAATTATAAAATTCGTAAATGTTTAAAACCTTAATTTTACACATAATTATTTAAAATATAATGATCAAAATTAAGTTTGATAAAAAAAAATCAAGAGATAAAGGTTAAATTTGTCACCGTACTATGGGTACTTAAAGTTTGTTTAATTTTACCACTATAATTTCAATTTCATTGATTTTCAGACAAAATCTAACAGAGTTGAAATATCATACGAAATATTTTGTTAATGTAATATATTTTATCACTGTACTTTTATTTTTATTGATTTTTTGATAAAAAATAATAAATTTGAAATATTTCACAAAATACATACAAATAGTAAATTTTCATCAAATACGTTCATATATGTACAAAAACTAACAAAATTAAAAGTTTCCGTAACAAAATTCAATGATATTGAAGTACAATTAATAAAATTTAATATTAGTTTATAATACCGAGGTAAATTTTATCTTCAAAACTCACACGTAGACGGAAAAAGTGAGATGGAAAGAGTAATCATTTGGATTTTGAACTTTAATATAGCAGCCACCAAATTTTGTTACTTAAGGAAAAGTCAGCCATGATAAGGCATACGGAGAGTCCCAACATACAATGTCCAGCCCCCAAATTTGATTTGTTAATTAGAAAAAGCCATCGATCCCATACCGTCAAAACAACAGAAGAAAAGTCGTAGTGTTTTTCTCTCGAAGAAATCCTTTTGATTTGTACGTGGTTTTTTATTTGGTTTTTACATTGGCTGTGTTTTAGGGTTGGTTGTGTTCAGGGCTTTTTTGGTTGATTAAGGGGCTGTTTCTTTTGTTTTTAAAGATAGCCGTGCAAAATTAGGGAAGGGATTTTGGGTTAGAAAAAGATTTGCTTGATGAAATCTTGAGTCTCTGTTTTTTTCTGTCCAGCACAGGTCTTTAGTGAAAGGGTAGAGAGCTTTCTTTTGTCTCTTAAGCTCATATTAGGGAATGTAGACACTTCAATTTTAGGTAAACAAAAAGGCTTAATAACAAAAAATTAATTAAATAACTAATAACAAAAAATGAAAAATAAATAAAAAAATGAAAAAAAAAAGAGTGTACTGGCAGGGCGCAGACGCACCCTGCCAAAGCCAGTACCAGGCACCACTACAGTGCCAGACGCGAAAAAACCACGTCTGGCAAAGTAGTGGGAAAGTGCCCCCTCAAGAAGCCAAAAACTGAGTATAAAGGGGAAGGGCACTGTAGCAGCAAGGGATCAGCAATCGAAAACCCTAAAATCCCAAGCAAGAACCAGCAACCAAAGAATACCTAGCCGCAACAAAATAAAAAATCCTAACTTTCTAACAACCAGAAACAACCACAATAAAAAAAAAAGAGAAAAAAAAACAAAAAAAATCTAAAAATGCCTCCGGTTAAGTGAGTGAGTGGAGGGATTTTTGTTTTTGGGTGAAAAGAGAGTCTTTAGGTTTTGTGCCGCCGTTGAATAGAGAGAGAAGGGTTCAGTTAGGACGCGGCGTCGGCGCAAGGAAGGAGGCGGTGAAAGAAGAGCCGATTGGAGGCTGTTTTGGGAAAGATCTAGAGCTGATCGAAGGGTTTTTGGGAGAGATATGGAGGTTTTGAGTTAGGAAAGGAAAGGCTGTAGCTGTCGTCGTTAGAGGAAGAAAAGGAGACTTGAGTGGCGCCAGTGATAAGAAGGAGAAAAGAAAGGGAAAGGTGGTGCCGCTGCACTAGATCTGGCAACAGTAAAGGTCCGATTTGGGAGGTGTCTAAAAGCAGATGTTTCTAGAGAGATGGGAAAGAATCGATGCCACTAGAGAGAGAAATTAAAGAAAGAATGAGGGGAAGGAGGTAAAGAAGCCGGTTGGTGCATTTGGAAAGAAGGTCTCTAAACGGTTCTGTTGGGGATAAAGAAGGAAAGACCTTCCCCTTGTCCCCAAGTGGTGCGGTTGGAGCAGGCCATTCGGACCTAGGCCGGATCGGAGGTGGCCAAAGCCCAACAGAGCTTAAATCCACTTGGAGCAGTGGGTCAGCTTCAACCCAGTAGGTAATGGATCTGCTCACTAAATAGTGATTTGGGTTTGGACTGTTGATGTTGGGATATGATAATTTTTTTTTATTTGTTAGTCATGATAGTGTTATTATTTTCTTACCTATATACATTGGAAAAATGAAATATATGGAAGCAAAAAATGTGAAAATCTTTAACATGATAGATAGTAGACTTTAGGAAGCTAAAAAATATGCGTATATGAAATAAATAATAAATGTAGTAAATGGTTAGGAGATAATAGGAATGTGTTTAATTAGTCATATAAATCTACTAAATGTTTTATAGTAAAATTAGATTCAAGTAAGAAAAAGTATGTATGGATGCATAAATTATATATATGAGCTTAAGTGATTATTTAGTTTATAAGTAAGAGTTTTTGCTAAATAGAGTATGCACATAAATAGAAAAAGAATTTATAAATAAAATATCATTAAAATATTATTGTAAGGATATATTTAGTTAAGGGAAGAATACCAAAAATAAGTAATTAATATCGATGATGGGATGATCGGTCGGGACACGAGAAGTCACAATCCTGAGCTAATTTTTCCTAGATTTGGAATCCGAATTAAGGCTCCACCAGTACGATGGGAAGGCCTCGATTTTGAGATCTCGAAATTTTTATAAATAAAAATTTAACAACACAAAATCATTCAAAAAAATAATAAATAAATAAATAATAGATAAAAAAGAAGAAAATAATAATAATTCAAATATGTATATAATAAATTTGTGAAAAGGTAATATCCATGACATTAAATAAATAGACAAATAATAAAAACTATTAATAAGGAAAATCCAAAACAATAAATAATTTAAAAGTAAGCATTAAATATCTAGTGGTACAAGGTATAGATTAATAAATATTATGTAAAAGAAATAAGATAAGAAATATCAAGGAAAATATAGGAGAAACTTAGAATAAAAATAAAATAGAAAAGAATAAAATAAAAGATATGATAATAAAAAATAAAATAAAATAATAATTAAAAAATAATAATGATAAAAATAGTTAATTGCAGTAGCATAGCATATATATATTGCATCATGCATATCATTGCATATAGGTATTTTTGTTTACGAGTTAAGCCCCGATGATTGGATCTTCCGAGGACTTGCGAAGGCGGGTATTTCTCGAAAAGTTTTCTAAGTGAAAAGATGTCCCCGGATCCCACTAGTATGATGGGAGGGCTCAAAAAATATCTTTAATAAAAGGCTTTTGCTCGTAATAGGTTCATATTCACGAAAATATTACTTTTGAAAAAAAACATACGATAACCCCGATGATGGGATTCATTCGTTCAATTTACGGAGGTGAGTTTCTCGGATAATTCCCTAGGTGAGAGAACACCCCGGATCCCACCAGTATGATGGACGGAGTCGAGAGAATGTTCTCGATAAAAGGTTATTCGTCCAACATTTTTTATCTCATGCCATGCATTTTATCTTGCTTCACACTTGCTTTTCATTTTAGAATCAAATAAAATAATTTAATAAAATTGGAGATACAATAATCAAATTATAGCTAAGGAAATATAATGAATTTAAAGATTAAAGCCCAATAAGATAATTTAAAAATGGTACCGTTCATGGAACAGGCGTCCCGGGAGTGCTAATCCTTCCTCGGGCGTAACTGTACTCCAAAACTTAGATTTAGAAAAACGTAAACTAGTTTAAGATTCTCTCGACGAGCTTAAATTAATTTAAGACTTTGTCGATTAGAATCGAATCAATAGGTGGCGACTCCTAATTATAGAGTTTTCCATCGCGTCTGACGGTCGGGTTCCCGGACGTGCATGTTACGATAGGTAGCAACTCCACTGGAGATTGCCGAGAGTCAAACCATTAAATAATAATAGGTTATCCAAGGCTTTAAATAATTCAATGTTTCCTTAGTATTAATGATTTGCTCTGCATATTTTGTTCGATGCATTTGTTTATCTCATATTTAATACTTTATTACTTTTAATAATTGTGGGGATTTAGGATAGAAGGATGTGAGATTATTGGTCCAAAATCGATGTTTTCCTTCACACACACAGTACATTTTGCATTCATGCATAAGCCCTCGACCCGAGCTATGTCCATCTTTAGGAGGGAGTTTAGTAGTTACGTTCTCGTGAGGTGATAACCTCTGCACGGGCTAGTGAAGACTCCTACTCAAATCGAACCTAGTCCGTTTGAAACTTGTAATGGCTGAGGATCGGGGTGCCTTACTAGTCCACGTGGACTACAGTGAGGAACGATTTGGGAACCTCTAGCTCAGTTTATAACCCTAGCTTAGCATATAGAATACCGAGGACAGCTTATTCCTAGGTAGGGCCTTACCCGTGAGAGTATACCTTATAAATAGGTACACTTGAAGGAATTTTTTCCACTCCCTCTATTTTAAATTTTACCACGAGATAATAAAGTATCGTGGAGTAGATAGTGTCTAATGACATTAGTAATACCCATGATATTGATTATTAGTCTCTCATTATTTTTTCATTTTTATTATACTAACTTAAGTTTATTTTGCTTGTCATTTGCATTTTACATGCTTATTTGCATACATCATAATTGCATATAGGAGAAATATTGGCTGCACAACACTCAACTTAAGAGATCCCAGTTACATCCATGGCATCGTCATCAGCAAGTCCACTCAACATATACAGAAATGACTATGAGATAGAGTTACAGATAGGGCAGGCTCAGCAAGAAAAAGGAGATTGTTTGACCTGAGGACATGTCTTAAATTTGCCCGAGAGAGTTCACCTCGATCTCCAGCAGAATGACTTCACAGAGATGATAAGTATTTGGGAACAATGGAGACGTGCTCACCGAGACAATTTTTAGAGCAAGTATGGACATATTGTATGGCTCCTCTATGTACTCGTAGATGACCAAATGCTCAAAGCCATTGTCCAGTTTTGGGATCTTTCGTACCGATGCTTTGTGTTTAACAAAGTGGACATGACCCCAACCATAGAAGAATACTCCTCTCTACTTCGAACAAAGCAGATGCAGCTAGACAAGATATATTGGAGGGCCCAGAAAATAGAACATCAGTGAAAGTTGGCCAAATTGCTAGGTATGACTACTGGAGAGGTAGATCAGCATTTGAAAAGGAAAGGGGACACAGAATGCCTTCCATGGAGCTTCCTGAATGGGTACATTAAAAAACTCATGGAAGATGAGCAAGGTTTCTTGGCTTTCGCGATGGCAATATATGGCTTAGTGGTCTTTTCGAAGGTTCTGGGTCATATGGAGGTGTCAGTTATAGACTTTTTCGACCAGGTAACAAGGAATGTAAACCTGGCTCCATCCATCTTAGCTGAAACCTTTAGATCATTGAATTACTATCGGCGCAAAGGCGAGAGACGTTTCATCGGGTGCGCCCAACTTTTAACCATGTGGATTAAAAGCCATTTCGAATGCAAGGAAAGTAAATTTCGGAAACCTTACTTGTCTGTGAGTTGTCCTATCCTCGAGTTCTACGAGAGTGAATGGCCAGACTACAAGAGAAAGGAAGAGTGGGTCGCAAGGCTCTAGAGGTTGATAAGCGTGGAAGTGACTTGGAGAGCCTCGAATATAAGTGATATATAAGTGCGGAGACAAGTCGTGGGTGCCACTGATGGGACCATGGGGAGCCATTAGTTACACACCGATAATGGTACGAAGACAGCTTAGATCCAAGCAATTTGTGCCTCTGACTCACCAGCTTAACCAGTTAGAGTTTGTATATGGGGAGCCAGGAATTCTAACGAAGATTGAGGAAATTACACAAAACTAGAAGAAAACGAGCAGAGTGGATCGAGGAAGGGTTATCGATGAAGTCATCTCAAGATATGTTACTTGGCATGCACAGAAGGTGAAAGATGTCGTGTGCCCCCAGAAAATCCATCAAAGTATCCGGTAAACCCAGAACCCAAGACGTCCTATTAGAAAATGAGTTGGCAAGGAAGAGACTTGAGAAAGAGATGGTAAGCATGAAACGGAGACATGGGGACATGCTAGAAGAAATGAAGAAAGAGACGACAAGAAAAGTGTGGATGGCTTTAGAAGAGAGAGATGAATGGCAAAGCAAGTTTGAGGGATCGAATGCAGCAAATTCTTCTCTGATAGCCAGAATGCAAGAAATCCAAAGCATCAACGACACTTTGCAGAATAAGGTCCAAAGGCACGAACACACTATCCAAGGGTTGAGAAACGCCTGCTGCTTGATGGAGACCACCATGGAGGGCTACAAGGCACATTATGAAGTAGTAAGGTAAGAGCATTTTCAGATGAGGGAAAGAAATGATTTGTGCACACAAAGCCTTCAAAGAAAAGAAGCTGAAATGAGATGGATACTAGGGCAGATGAGAGAAGTGGCATTTAGGGCGTGAGTGATGGCGGATAAGACTGAAGAACTTAGGTGAGAGATCCTTTCGAGGGATGAATGGAGTGAGCGATTGATCGATCACCTTAGGATGGTTTGGGACCAATATGACAAAGTTGGTTTTTCCTTTTGGTAGTTATGTAATTGTTTTGGACAGGGATGTATTTGGATATTTCAGTTTTATGGATGTGGATTTTCTTATGGTAAATGTTGGATGGCCAATATTTTTCCTATTTAATGTATTTCATTTACGTCATAATTGCATGATTCATATGAAAAATAATAATAAATAATAATACATTTGTCAACATAAAATTCTAACTTATGCATTTGGCTCACAAAGAACAAAATTCCAGAGAAATGAACTCTCCACAGATACAACACAAGAGCCCGCTTTAAGATCATGGGGGACGAACATTCTGAAAGAATGGATAAGATCTAGAAAAAGCAAGAGAAGATCATGTGCCAGTTATTTAAGATTCTGAAGCTAATGTCGACCGATAAAGGGAAAAGAACAGTAGGGAGTTCTGTTGCATCATAATAAGTTCAACATTCAGAAGTTAATGCAGATCCAGCGTATCCACCAGGGTTTATGCCACCATCAGTAAGAAATGCATTTGTCCCCATGCCATGAATGGGTCAATATCCGTTTTTTGGAATGTCAATGCCTATAAGGCCACCATCGACTTATACCTAACAGAGATCAATTAAAGGGGCAAGTCCTTCGGATCCCATCTCTGTACCTGATCTGGACGATCCAAAGGAACGAGAGAAACTCAAGTACGATTTCGTCGAATCGAAGGATAATCCCGATACCCTTCAAAAGTTTGACTTGTTGGAGGAAAGATTACACATGGTAGAGGGTATGAGAATGTATTGTTCCATGGATGCAATCGAGCTCTGTCTCGTTCCAGATGTAGTTATACCCCAAAAATTCAAAATTTCAGACTTTGAAAAGTATGATGGAACCAAGTGCCTGGTCGCACACATCACCATGTACTGTAGAAGGATGGCCGCATACGCCCATGATGACAAGCTCTTGATACACTGCTTCTAAGACAGCCTCACTGGTGCTGCAGCAAAGTGGTACGTCCAGCTAGACCGCAATCGGATCCACACGTGGAAGGACCTTGCTTGGGCGTTTGTAGCTCAATATAAACATGTTGCAAATATGGCTCCGGATCGCCTTTCTTTACAAAACATGAAGAAGAAACCCACTGAAAGCTTCAAAGAATATACTCAAAGATAGAGGAATGTGGCTTCCCAGGTTCAACCACCTTTGACTGAAAAAGAAACCACCGTGATGTTTGTTAACAACCTGCGAGCCCCTTACTATGAACGGTTGGTCGGTAGCGCCACAAAGAATTTTGCTGATATGGTGATTTCAGGGAAGATGATAGAGACTGTTATCAAGCAATGAAAGATAAAGGGAAGTGAGACTGTGAGTACAAAGAAAGGGGAAACTTTTAAGAAGAAGGAAGGAGAAGCCCAAGCCATCACTTCAAGACAACCTCAAAGATGAGCCTACAATCCTTACCTACCATATCCACCATACCCCTATTACCCAACCGTAAACAACACTTCACAAAGCCTATACCTGTACCCACTTATGCCAAATGCCTTTCCTAACCTTTACCCATATACTCTCATACAACGGACATATTACCCCACAAATATCCACCCACTACTTCTGCACCTGTCGCAGCTTCAACCACACAGAAAATAACACCTCCAAACAATAATACTGCCAGTGAATCAAGGGGATGGCGAAACAAGCAAGAGAAAGTGCAATTTAATCTAATCCTAATCTCGTATGTTGAACTCTTCACCCAACTAGTTGCAAACCATCTGGTGGCACCTTTATACATAGAACCGTTGAAACCTCAATTCCCGAGATGGTACGATGCTTTCTCCCACTATGATTATCATTATGGAGTTGAAGGTCACTCGATTGAGAATTGTATAACTTTCAAACACAAGGTGCAAAGATTAATTAAGGCAAGGATCCTGAATTTTGAGAAGAAGCAAGAACAGAATGTTAATAACAACCTGTTGCCAAATCATGCTCAAGCAAGAGTAAATGCAATCGAGAGGGAGTTGTATGTTAAAAGGAACATTCAGGAAGTGGAAACCCCCATGAAGAAAGTGTTTGAAGCTCTGGTAAAGATCAATATGTTTGAGGTTTGGCTAGAATGTCCTAACATGAATGATTTGGGAGACTTTCACGGACCATATTGCTTATATCACAAAGGATGTGTGGCACATTTAATCTAGGATTGTAGATCCTTCTGAAAAGAAGTGCAAAAGATGATGGACGAATTAAAGATTGAGTTCTATGTGGAAGCTTCAGAGTCAGCAGTAAACATGATATCCAAATATTCAACTCACCCAGTGAAGATAAAGCCTTTAACTATTTTCTATGAACCAAGAGAAGAGTCCGTGGAAGACAAAGCACATGCCAAAATGACCATCGAAGTCCCTAAACCTTTCTCTTACAAAAATGACAAAGTTGTTTCGTGGAACTATAATTGCAATGTACAAGTTTCAAATGCGAAAAAATGGATGGCTGAATCTCAAGATGCTGCTGTAAATATAATTGGTATTTGAGGGATCACCCATAGTGGACGTTGCTATACACCAAAAACATCAGAGAATCTCAGGAAGGAGAAGGGAAAAGAAAAGGATCAAAGCCTGAGAAAAGAAAAAGTGCCATATCAAGAATCAACCAATGGCTCAAAAGGACCGATGACGGAAAAATAAGCTGCCGAGTTCCTCAAGTTCATTAAACATAGTGAGCACAATGTGGTCGAGCAATTGAACAGGTTGCCTACTCATATTTCACTAGTATCATTTTTCCTCAGCTCAGAACCACATAGGAATTCTTTGATGAGGATTCTGACCTAAACATATGTGGATCACGACATTTCAGTTGAAAATTTGTATTACATTATTGAGAATATTTCAGTCGGTAATATAATATCCTTCAGCGATGAAGAAATCCCTTATGGAGGTAGGGAACTATAAAGCCTTGCACATCACTACCAAGTGTAAAGGCTGTACCGTCGCAAAAGTGTTGTTTGATAACGGATCTTCCTTGAATGTGATGCCCATGAGGACCTTGGCCCGCTTACCCATCGACATGTCCTACATGAGAAAGAGCCAGATGATTGTAAGAGCCTTTGATGGGACAAGGAGAGAAATAGTATGGGACATTGAGATACAGGTAGAAATCGGCCCTTGTACCTTAACCATTGAATTTCAAGTCATGGATATTGCTCATTCTTATAATTATTTGTTGGGAAAACCTTGATCCTCATGGTTGGGGCCATACCTTCATCGTTTCATCAAAAAGTCAAGTTCATAATGGATGGGAAGATTGTATGTGTTAACGGGGAAGAGGACCTACTCATAAGCAAGCCAGCAAATGCTCCTTATGTAGAAGCGGCAAAAGAAGTGCCCGAATGTTCCTTCTGGTCCTTTGAGTTCGTCAACACCACCTATGTTGGAGAAGAAACCACACCGCCTCTCCCAAGACTTTCTAAAACCATCGAGATGGCTATTAACCAAATTGTAGGGAAGGGATGCCAGGTTAGAGCAGGACTAAGAAGAGACCTGCAAGGCATTATAAGGCCAATACGTGCCACCAAGAATGAAGAAAGGTTTGGCCTGGGATACAAATCGACTAAAAAGGAAAGAGAAGATATGATAACCGAAAGAATGAGGGAAAGGCTGGCTCGCTTTAAGGGGCACGAGTTGAAAACCCAAAGAATGATATATCCCTATCTCTATGAGACATTTCAATCCGGAGGCTACATCTTTCCTGAATCACTCACTGTTGGGAGTTAAGAATCAGTGTCAGCATTAGGGGAAGCCTTTTTTGATTTATCAATATATGCAGTAGAGGAAGGTGAAGAGTAGCCAAGAAATGTGAAGGGGATCCCTACTACATACATCGGGCCACCTGAATTAAAGTTGAGCAGCTGGACCACCATGAGTTTGCCAGTAGTTTGTGATTCTATTCCAAAGTAATGCAAACTAAAACATCCGTGCTTATGCTCAAGAGCATTAGAAACTTTATGTATTGGGTTTTTATCATTTTAATAAAATGACATGCGTAATGCATTTCTCATATCTCCTCTCATGATTCACTATTTCCATTCCTATCATTTCATTTCTTTACTTTAACTGTTTGTGTTTATGATAGCTCTATATCCTTCAATTCCCTTTGTCTGCCAGGGTTCCAAGTAATGAATGCGAAGATGGTAATGACAGTGGTTTTGAGGTTAATTTTGAAAAAGGTACAAGTATCAGTGAACTTGACGATACAAAAAACGTGAAGGATTATGATTTAACTCCGGACTTGTTAAAACTAGTAGAATATGAGGGGAGACAAATTGTCCCACATCAAGAGACATTTGAAACAATTAATTTGGGAGATGAAGACAATAAGAAAGAGGTTAGAATTGGTACTATGTTGCTGCCATCTGAAAAAGAAAAATTAATAAAGCTCATTCATGAATATGTAGATGTGTTTGCATGGTCCTATCAAGATATGCCAGGTCTTAGCACAGACATTGTAGCCCATAAATTGCCTTTGAAACCCGAATGCAAACCAATTAAGCAAAAGTTGAGAAGGATGAAACCTGAAATGTTGTTGAAAATTAAAGAAGAGGTGAAAAAGCAGTTCTATGCGGGATTCTTGGAAGTAGCTAAGTACCTTGAATGGGTTGCAAATATTGTCCCAGTGCCTAAGAAGGATAGGAAAGTAAGAATGTGTGTGGACTACCGAGACTTGAATAGAGCAAGCCCAAAAGATAATTTTCCTCTACCCCACATCGATACCTTTGTCGACAATACTGCCCTCCATTCCATGTTCTCATTTATGGATGGCTTTTCAAGGTATAACCAAATTAAGATGGCATCGGAAGATAAAGAAAAAACTACCTTCATAACCATGTGGGGAACCTTTTGTTATAGGGTAATGCCATTTGGTTTGAAGAATGCCGGGGTAATTTATCAACGGGCCATGGTGACTTTTTTCCATGATATGATGCATAGAGAGGTTGAGGTGTATGTGGATGATATGATTGTAAAAGCCCACAAAATGGAGGATCATGCTACCAACCTTGAAAGGTTGTTTAAGAGGTTGCGAAAGTTTCAGCTTAGATTAAATCCGACAAAGTGCATTTTTGGAGTCACTTCAGGAAAGTTACTTGGTTTCATCATCAGTGAAAAGGGAATAGAAGTTGATCCAGACAAGGTTCAAGCAATTCGTGATTTGCCTCCTCCTAAAACACTGAAAGAAGTTAGAGGATTCTTGGGAAGGTTGAACTACATAGCCCGGTTCATATCATAACTCACACTCAAATGCGAACCAATCTTCAAAATCCTTAGCAAGAATGATCTTGGGGCATGGAATGAGGAGTGCCAAGTTGGTTTTGACAAGGTTAAAGAGTATCTGTCGAGTCCGTCAATGTTGGTACCACTTGTGGTTGGGAAACCCCTCCTTTTGCATCTGAAAGTGAATGAAGGGTCCATGGGATGTGTGTTGGGACAGCATGATGAAACTGGTAAGAAAGAAAGGGCAATTTATTACTTGAGTAAAAAGTTCACTACGTACGAATCTAAGTATTCCTCATTGAAAAAGATGTATTATGCTTTAGCATGGATGGCGCATCGACTCAGACAGTACATGCTGTATCATACTACTTGGCTCATTGCAAAGTTAGATCCTATCAAATACATTTTCGAGAAACCATCCTTATCAGGTAGAGTGGCAAGATGGTAAGTGTTGTTGTCTGAATATGACATTGTGTATGTATCTCGAAAGGCTATCAAAGGAAGTGCACTCGTTAATTTTCTAGCAAAAAAGGCGGAGGAGGATTATGAGCCAATGAAGTTTGAATTCCCGGATGAGGACTTGATGTCGATATGCCAAACAAGTGAGGAAGAATCAGAGGACAATGAGAATTGGAAGATGTTTCTCGATAGAGCTTTAAATGCCTTGGGGCATGGCATAGGGGCTGTGTTAGTGTCACCAGAAAGAGATCATTATCCCATCATAGTCAAACTCAATTTCTATTGCATCAATAATGTGGCTGAATATGAAGCTTGTGTCATGGGTCTTCAGGTAGCAATTGAGAGAAAAATTCACATTTTGAAAGTGTACGGGGATTCTGCTTTGGTTATTTATCAGTTGCGAGGAGAATGGGAGACATGTGACTCGAAGTTAGTCTGGTATCATAAATTTGTTTCAAAGTTGATTGAAAGTTTCTATGAGATTTGCTTCACTCATCTGCCTCGAGAAGAAAATCAAATGGCTGATGAATTAGCCACGTTGGCAGCAATGTTCAAAGTGGGCACTGATGTCAAGATCCAGCCCATCATGATCAATCTCTGGGAATGCCCAGCTCACTACTCTAGTGTAGAGGAAGAAGTAGACGGGAAACCATGGTATCATGACATTGTGCAATATCTCAAGTTTCAACAATATCTGGAGCAAAGCTCGAAAAATGATAAGAAAACCATTAGAAGGTTGGCCATGAATTTCTTTTTGGATGGGGACATCTTGTATAGGAAAAGTAGAGATCAAGTGCTTTTGAGATGTGTGGATTTAGCCAAAGCTCAGAGAATAGTTGAGGAAGTCCATGAAGGGATTTGTGGGGCACATACAAGTGGGCATATGTTGGCAAGACAGATTATGAGAACAGGGTATTACTGGCTCACAATGAAAATGGATTGTATAGATTTTGCTCGAAAATGTCATAAGTGTCAGATATATGTAGACAAGATCCACATTCTTACAAATTCACTGAACGTCCTAACATCACCATGGCCTTTTTCAATGTGGGGCATGGACGTGATTGGGCTAATAACCCCGAACGCATCAAATGGGCATCGATTTATTCTGGTAGCGATTGACTACTTCACTAAGTGGGTAGAGGCAGCATCTTGTAGACACTAAAATTATAACAAAATGAGAAACAAAAAAAATGAATAAATATATAAATAATTAAAAAAAAAAGAAAGAGGAGTACTGGCAGAGCGTGAACGCCCTTGCCAGTACCAGTACTACCACCACTACAGTGCCAGACGCAAAAAACTCACGTCTGGCAGGGTAGTGGAGCAAGGCCCCTACAGAAGCCAGGACCAAGCTGGACAACTGGGTATAAAACCCCACTGTAGCACCCATTCGGGAGGAGGCCACAACCAAATAACCAAAAAACCAGCAACAAGCCACAACCTGAAAACCAAAGAAATCCTAATCTCTAGCAGCCAACAAATCCCTAACCATAAGAACAAACAATCGGTAGACCCAAAAATCCTAAGCTAAGCTTCCTAGTAGCCACAACAATCCACAAAAATCAAAGAAATATATCAAAAATATATACCAAAAAAATTTGAAAATACACACAGTGAGAGAGGGAGAATTTTTTTGGCTGAATTTTTGGTTCATTTTTTTAGGGGGGTTTTGTTGCTGTCGGCTAGGGAGGGGGTTTTTGGGGTGTCCCTGGTTAGGAGACCAATCTTGGGGGTTTTGCTGCCGCCGGTTAGGGAGCCTGAGTTGTAGTGCCGTCGTTGAGCAAAGGGAGGGGGAGAAGGGACAAAACCGATCGGCGCCCAAAGGGAAAGCCGAAGGGTGGGTTGGTTGTGCCAAAGGGGAACCCGTGAGGCCACCTACAGATCGGTGACAAAGGGGAGTTCGCCGACGTGAGGTCACCTGCAGATAGACGACCAAAAGGAGTTCACCGGCATGAGGGTGAAAAATTCGGCAAAGAGGAAACGTTGGAGTTTTAGAGAGAAAGAGGAGTCTGGCAACTTTTGAGAGAGTAGGAAAAGATGAGTACAGGGGAAGGGAGAAAGCTTTATTCTTAGGATAGTAAAGCTCATAACGGTGCCATTTTTAAGAGGAGTAAAATCACTCCTTTGATTTTTTAACCGTGTTATTGAAAAGAGGGACTCCGGCAGATTGCAACAAACCACTTGGGTTATCTTCTAAGCCCAAGCTAGGTAAAACTTAAACCTCTTTTTTGCAATTTATTGTGTTCTCAAATGATTGGGTTATCTATTATTTAATGATATGCAACAAGGCTTAATAATCATGGTATAGTGCTTTGGAATTTTCAAATTATATTTTAGGATTAGGAAAATTAGTGTGAACAAAGATGCAAATATGAGAATAATAATAATAGTATGATTTTTCTTTAAAGTAATTAGCTAACTAAAGTAAATAATAAAAAATATTATGTCAAGTATTAAAGATGGAAGAATTAGTTAGATGATTATAATAAGATAGGTAAGAGAATCAACCATAGGGAATTAACTCCTAAAAAAATATCATGACATTAAAGACAAGTAAACAACACCGATGATGGGATGATCGGTCGGGACGCGAGAAGTAGCAATCTCGGGCCAATTTTCCTTAGGTTTCGAATCCAAATCAAGGTTCCACCAGCACGATGGGAGGGCCTCGATTTCAAGATCTCGAAATTCTTATAAATGAAAATTTAACTATACAAAAATCATATTAAAAAAATATAATAAATAAAATAAAAAAATAATGATGATTCAAATGTATATATATAATAATTGTATGAAAAGGTAATATCCATGGCATTAAATAAATAGACAAGTTGTATAAACTACCAACAAGAAAATTCCAAAACAATAAATATTTTCAAAGTTAAACATTAAATATCTAGTGATATAAATTATGGATTAATAAAATGTTATATAAAAGAAATAAATTAGAAAGTAAAAAATGGAATTAAACATAGATATAAAACTTTAGGTATTAGATTTGAATAAAAGATTGCTTACAAAAAAATAAAAATAAAAATATAATAATAAAAATATAAAAAATATAAAAATAATAAATAATATAAAAATATGAAAATAAAGAATAGTAAAAAATAATAAAATTTGTGTCCACTAAAATAACATGGAACCATAAATAATTTATAAACGAAAAATACAAGAGAAACTTAGAACAAAAAATGTAAAGTATAAAAAAAATAATAATTAGAAATATAAAAAGAAAATATGATAAAAAAGAATAAAACAAAATAAAAATAATAATTAAATAATAAATGACAAAAAATAAAAATAATAAAAACAATAAAATAGATAATCGCATTCGCCTAGCATATATATGTTGCATCATGCATATCATTGCATATAAATATTTCTGTTTTCAAGTTTAAGCCCCGATGATGGGATCTTCCGAGGATCTTACGAAGGCGGGTATTTCTCGAAAAGTTTCCTAAGTGAAAAGATGTCCTCCAGTCCCACCAGTATGATGGGAGGGCTCGAGGAAACATATTTAATAAAAGGTTTTCGCTCGTATTAGGTTCATTATTCATGAAAATATTTTTTTTAAAAGAAAAACGTACAATAACTTCGATGATGGGAATATTCGTTGAATTTGTGAAGGCGAGTTTCTCGGATAATTCCCTAGGTGAGAGAACACCCCGGATCCCACCAGTATGATGGGCGGATCTGGGAGAATGTCCTCAATAAAAGGTTATTCGTTCGACATTTTTTATCTCACGCCATGCATATCATCTTACCTCACACTTGCATTCCATTTTAGGTTAAATAAGAGATAAAATAAGAGAATAATAACTAAGAAAATATAGTGAAATTAAAAATTAAAGCTTAATAGGATAATCTAAAAATGGTACCGTTCATGGAATGGGCGTCCTGGGGGTGCTAATCCTTTCCCGAGCGTAACCGTACTCCCGTGCCTAGATCTAGAAAATCGTAGACCAGTTGAAGGTTCTTTTTGGTGGGCTTAAAATTAATTTAAGGCTTCATCGATTAGAATCGAGTCAAAAGGTGGCCAATCGCACCTAGTAAAAAAGATTGGTGGTGACTCCTAATTCTAACCTAGTTTTTTTTAGAATTTTCACTCCCGCGTCTAGCAGTCGGCTTCCCGGACCCGCACGTTACGACACATCTTATGCCAACATAACCCAGAAAGTTGTATGTAAGTTCATCCAAAAAGAGATTATATGCCGCTATGGTCTCCCAAAAAGGATCATCACGGACAATGCTAGTATCCTCAATGGTTCAATGGTGAAGGAGGTTTGTGCCAAGTTCAAAATCAAGCATCACAATTCAGCACTTTATCGCCTAAAGATGAACGGAGCTATAGAAGCAACTAACAAGAACATCAAAAGGATAATTGAAAAGATGACAGATGTATACAAAGATTGGCATGAAAAGTTACCTATTGCTTTGCATGCTTATCGCACAACAGTTCGAACTTTCACGGGAGCTACTCTGTTCTTTTTGGTGTATGGGATGCAAGCAGTTTTGCCAATTGAAGTAGAAATCCCTTCTCTAAGAGTCCTTAAAGAAGTACAAGTAGAAGAAGCTGAATGGGTTGACACTCGTTATGAGCAATTGAATCTCATGGAAGAGAAAAGGTTGACAGCACTTTGCCATGGACAATTATATCAGAAGAGGATGATGAGAGCATATGGCAAGAAGGTACATCCTTGACAGTTCCAAGAAGGAGAGTTAGTGCTGAAGAGAATCCTCCCGAACCAGCAAGATCCTCGCGGGAAATGGACGCCAAATTGGGAAAGACCATTTGTGGTGAAGAAGGCTTTTTTAGGAGGGGTACTAATTTTAGCAGAGATGGACGGAAGGGAGTTTTTTAACCTAGTGAATGTTGATACTGTCAAGAAATATTATGCATAAAAAAAGAGAGAAGAATTCAAGTTGAAAACCTGAAAAGGCGGCTTGAATCTGGGAGATATGTTTAGGGCAAAAACCCGAAAGGGCGGTCTAGACACAAAGGAAGTCCAAATACTACAAAATCTACAAGGGCTTAACACGAAAGAGGTGAAAATCATGATCCGAGACGTTCAGGTGAAAAACAAGGGAGTTGACGCTTGTGTCTGTCTCGAGATAAAATTTCAAGGCTACTGTTAATATCCATTGGAACAGTCATTAAGAAAGAACTATTTCCCTTTCCTGTTAATTGATTTTACCCCCTTATGTATGTTATTCCTTGTCATTATGCCTGGTTGTAGAAATTTCCTTCTTTTTTTTGAATGAAAGATAGCCTTTTTCTCCTGACATATATTGTCAGCATTTCCATTTTGCCAAGAGAGGAGATATCAGTGCATTGCATTTGTCATAACATTGGGATGATATTTAATAAAAAGCATGATAAAGAAAGGAAATGTTTACATTATTTTGAAAAAAAAAAGAATCATAGTTGATAGGGAATGAAATGGAGTTTGGTAATACATATAAAAGAGAAAGAGAAGAGACAAAGAAAGAGAAGAAAGAAGTGGAAACTGCAATAGAATAGAGAACAGTAAAGATGTGAAGAATGAGTGGACTATGCAAATAATGGAGGAAGAAAACAGTTGTGAGCAATGAATTGGGGAAGGTGAGAGGTTGAAGGCGTGATCGGTTCAACCTCTAATGATCGGAGAGAAGGCTCTAAAACACTCAAAATTAAAGTTGATGGAAATAATTAGGATATTAGAATTGTCATATTCAAAATTTTGAAACAATTGAAAGAGAAAGAAATTGATTTTTAAAAATCGTAGAACCTCGGATGAAGGGTTGATTATTTTTCAAGTTTCGTTGCCTCAGCTTTGAGGAGTTCATTTTTAAAGTTTCGTTGCCTCAATTTTGAGGAGTTCATTTTTAAAAGTTTCGTTGTTTCAATTTTGAGGAGTTTATTTTTCAAGTTTCGTTGCCTCAATTTTGAGGAGTTCATTTTTTAAAAAAAGTTTCGTTGCCTTAGTTTTGAGGAGTCTCATTTTTAAAGTTTCATTGCCTTAGTTTTGAGGAGTTTCATTTTAAAGTTTCGTAATGCTTAGCAGTCTCATTTTTCTCTCAAACAAACAAAATAAAAAAAAACTTTGGTAAGAGAATTAAGGAATTAAGTCAAATACAATGTCCACGTCTTTGCACTATTTCGGATTACCGAATTGCGCAAAGAGGGCCAGCTGTAGACACTTCAATTTTAAGTAAACAAAAAGGCTTAATAACTAAAAATTAATTAAATAACTAATAACAAAAAAAGAAAAATAAGTAAAAAAATGAAAAAAAAGAGAGTGTACTGGTAGGGCGTAGACGCACCCTGCCAAAGCCAGTACCAGGCACCACTACAGTGCCAGATGCAAAAAAACCACGTCTGGCAAAGTAGTGGGAGAGTGCCCCATCCAGAAGCCATAAATCGAGTATAAAGGGGAGAGGGCACTATAGCAGGAAGGGATCAGCAATCGAAAACCCTAAAATCCCTAGCAAGTACCAGTAACCAAAGAATATCTAGCCACAACAAAATAAAAAATCCCAACTTTCTAACAACCAGAAACAACCACAATAAAAAAAAAGAAGAAGAAAAAAAAATAAACCAAAAATAGCCACCGGTTAGGTGAGTGAGTGGAGGAATTTTTGTTTTTGGGTGAAAAGAGAGTCTTTAGGTCTTGCGTCGCCGTTGAATAGAGAGAGAAGGGTCCGGTTAGGGAGCGGCGTTGGCGCAAGAAAGGAGGTAGTGAAAGAAGAGCCTATCGGAGGCTATTTTGGGAAAGATCTAGAGCTGATCGATGGGTTTTTGGGAGAGATATGGAGGTTTTGAGTTAGGAAAGGAAAGGCTGTAGTTGCCGGTGTTGGACGAAGAAAATGAGACCTGAGTGGCACTAGTGATAAGGAGGAGAAAATAAGGGGAAAAGTGGTGCTGCGGCACCAGATCTGGCAATAGTAAATGTCCGATTTGGGAGGTGTCAAAAAGCAGATGTTTCTAGAGAGATGGGAGAGAACCGGTGCCACTAGAGAGAGAAATTAAAAAGAGAATGAGGGGAATGAGGTAAAGAAGTCGGTTGGTGCATTTAGAGAGAAGGTCTCTAAACGGTGCTGTTGGGGATAAAGAAGGAAAAACCTTCCCCTTGTCCCCAAGTGGTGCGGTTGGAGCAGGCCATTCAGACCTAGGCTGGATCGGAGGCGGCCAAAGCCCAACAGAGCTTAAATCCACCTGGAGCAGTAGGTCAGCTTCAACCCAGTAGGTAATGGATCTGCTCACTAAATAGTGATTTGGGTTTGGACTGTTGATGTTGGGATATGATAATTTTTTTTTATTTATTAGTCATGACAGTGTTATTATTTTCTTAACTATATACATTGGAAAAATGAAGTATATGGAAGCAAAAAATGTGAAAATCTTTAACATGATAGATAGTAGACTTTAGGGAGCTAAAAAATATGCGTATATGAAATAAATAATAAATGTAGTAAATGGTTAGGAGATGATAGGAATGTGTTTAATTAGTCATATAAATCTACTAAATGTTTATAGTAAAATTAGATTCAAGTAAGAAAAAGTATGTATGGATGCATAAAATATATATATAAGCTTAAAAGATTATTTAGTTTATAAGTAAGAGTTTTTGCCAAATAGAGTATGCACATAAATAGAAAAAGAATCTATAAATAAAATATCATTAAAATATTATTGTGAGGATATATTTAGTTAAGGGAAGAATACGAAAAATAAGTAATCAATACCGATGATGGGATGATCGGTCGGGACGGGAGAAGTCGCAATCCCGAGCTAATTGTTTTTAGATTCGGAATCCGAATTAAGGCTCCACCAGTACGGTGGGAGGGCCTCGATTTCGAGATCCCGAAATTTTTATAAATAAAAATTTAACAACACAAAATCATTCAAAAAAATAATAAATAAATAAATAATAGATAATAATAATTCAAATATGTATATAATAAATTTGTGAAAAGGTAATATCCATGACATTAAATAAATAGACAAATAATAAAAACTATTAATAAGGAAAATCCAAAACAATAAATAATTTAAAATTAAGCATTAAATATCTAGTGGTACAAGGTATAGATTAATAAATATTATATAAAAGAAATAAGATAAGAAATATCAAGGAAAATATAGGAGAAATTTAGAATAAAAATAAAATATAAAAGAATAAAATAAAAGATATGATAATAAAAAATAAAATAAAATAATAATTAAAAAATAATAATGATAAAAATAGTTAATTGCATTAGCATAGCATATATATATTGCATCATGCTTATCATTGCATATAGGTATTTTTGTTTACGAGTTAAGCCCCGATGATGGGATCTTTCGAGAATCTTGCGAAGGTGAGTATTTCTCGAAAAGTTTTCTAGGTGAAAAGATGTCTCCGGGTCCCATAAGTATGATGGGAGGGCTTGGGAAATATATTTAATGAAAGGTTTTTGCTCGTAATAGGTTTATATTCACGAAAATATTACTTTTGAAGAAAAACGTACGATAACCCCAATGATGGGATTTATTCGTTGAATTTGCGAAGGTGAGTTTTTCGGATAATTCCCTAGGTGAGAGAACACCTCGGATCCCACCAGTATGGTGGGCGGATTCGGGAGAATGTTCTCGATAAAAGGTTATTCGTCCGACATTTTTTATCTCACGTCATGCATTTCATCTTGCCTCACACTTGCATTTCATTTTAGAATCAAATAAAATAATTTAATAAAATTGGAGATACAATAAGCAAATTATAGCTAAGGAAATGTAATGAATTTAAAGATTAAAGCCCAATAGGATAATCTAAAAATGGTACCGTTCATGGAACGGGCTTCTCGGGGGTGCTAATCCTTCCCCGAGCGTAATCGTACTCCCGAACTTAGATCTAGAAAAATGTAGATCAGTTTAAGATTCTCTCGGCGGGTTTAAAATTAATTTAAGATTTCATCGATTAGAATCCCGTCAATAAGTGACCAACCGCACCTAGAAAAAAATTGGTGGCGACTCCTAGTTATAGAGTTTTCTATCGGTTCTAGCGGTCGGGTTCCCGGACCCGCAAGTTACGACAGGGAAGTAAATTGCAACTAAACTTAGTGAAGTAGTTTCCTACTGCAATTGTATTTACTCTACTTTCTGCACAAATCATACGTTTTATGCCAGCTTAAGTCTAAGATTTTAAATGTTATGGTAGTTTAGTTCTAATAAAATCACCTTAAATAAAAAAAAGAAAAGTCAATTGATTGGTTACTCGTGTAAGAAATTTCAATGTTTGTACAAAGGCAAAATATATGTTCGTACGCCCAACCTTGAATTTTTCAATCCATAAATTTCAATGTTGAAATATCAGGAGAAAGACCACTGTTTGTTTTGCGATTCAAACTCAGTGAATTGTCACCCAAAAAAGAAATGGATATAAAAAGTTAGAGAGCATAGATGTAATTTGTTTACCAGATTAAGTTAGAAGATTCTTAAAATTTATTAATCAAAAAATTAAAAGTAGATCAACTTACCTTGACCTTCTGCTTAATCACATGAATAAGTATTCTATTCATAAAACATTTAAATATTTTTTTTTTTCGAGAAGCAGGTAACTATATATTATATTTCAGAAAAGAGAAGGGATGAAGTATCCCTACAAACCGAGTCAAAAAGGACCACCCACAATACAAAAAGAGCAACCTGCAGTGGGAGTACCAGAATGTAGAGAAGGACCAAGCAAAAAGCAAAAAACTTGTGCACGAACCTATAAATGGCATCCGGTACAAATAGCTCCAACAAATGACATCCTTAAGAGACAGGGAACAGACATAAGACTAATCAGAGAGCAGAAGTTACCAGCAGGGAAGGCTCATACATTTAATAGGCATTAATCCACCATATTGAAGCAGAAATGAAATCCCAGGAGCCAATCCATCAAGATGAACGCAGGACCTTAACCCAGATCTATCCTTAGCCCCATAAAACATTTAAATATTAGAAGTGAAATTTTATTCATGAAATGGTAGAAACACACGACTAGAAGTTATGGACTAGCTTATTCATTAGCTAGTAAATGCATATTAATTTCTAGCAATGACCAAGCCCGAGGGTTCCTAATCTTCACTTTAAGTTTCTTTTTTTTTGGAAAATAATTTATTGAACGTCAACGCCAAAATGTCATGTCCAGTCTCACGCTTGATTGGCCCAAAACTCTTATGGCATTAGAATCGGTTTGGGTAAGAAAACCTGTACAACTACAAACATTTTTCTAGAATTAACGTGGCTAAATCCATCTATGGGATAAACTTAAACATAATCCTCAAACACAGAAAGTTAAACACCGCAAGAAAAATGTATTTTATTCAAGAAATCATAGGCACACAGAGTAGAACTTGCAACCAAATCCTGTATTCTTCCAGAGTTTTTTTGTTTGAAAGGTAATTCATTATAATTCAATCAAGAAAGGAAGGAATATTTTTTTCTTCCAGAGTTGATCCTTCAGAAAATAAGAGAATGGTAATTACTTCTTATGCTGAAGTAATTATAATAATCTTTTCTTTTCTTTTTTCTTGTTTAGAGAACAGAATGTAGGGTACATTGTTAATGCAATACCAATCAAAACTGGAGCAACATCACAAAGCCAATGGACTATATCACCTAAGTACCTACAACTGAAGGATATATTTAACCATAAGAGTTGTCAGGATTCAAATTAAGATAGCAATTTACAAATAAGGACATACCATGGGTTTCATACTTTGCAAAGGATGTAAATTTTTTACAAACTTTATAATGAATTATATGCTATTATTTCTTAGATTTAAAACAGTAAATTTAAAAGAAAAAAGCTTTAAAACAGTATTCATATGCCTGGTTGCTCTTTTATCCCTTCTTTATGCTCTATTCAAACCCATAAATCTCAGCAAATTCCTTCTTTTTGCATGTATTTTGAGGGACTGTTGGGCCTTGTCCCTCTCTTGGCATTAGGCAGGCCGCCTCTAAATTGGAATGTAATTGGATGTATCCCTTTTCGAGACGGCTGAGAATTCATGATGAATTTATGCTTACGATACTCAAAAATGAAATTAAGGTTTAATTTGTAAGTAAATGATGATTCGATGTTGAATTCTACTTTGTTCTGCAATTTCATTGATTTTGTTAATGTATTTTTCAATTTCCTGGATCATTGAACAATGAAATTTGACATTGCATTAACAGAATATTTTGTAACATTTTAATTCCATTATTATTTTTATTAAATATTAACAAAATTAAAAATATAGTGAACAAATTCAATAAAATTGAAGTACAATGACAAAATTTAATATTGAATCATAATGTAGTTACAAATTTGATATTAATCCTTAACGATTTATACATTTTTGTTCTCTTATTTATTTTATTATTATCTTCATCTCTAAGTATTTTATTCCATCTCATTAAACATTAAAATCCCTATTGAATTCACATTGTTCTAAGGAATTCAAAGTTTATGGACATCACAATATATTTCATCATATATATTTGAAAATGATGGTTTAAGAATTCAAAGTTTACGGACCTCAGAATATGTTCTATCAAATATAAATGTGAAAACGATGGTTGAATAGAGAATTATATGTAGATTGAAAGTCAATGAACTCTAACTTGGACCCATATTATTTAAATCCGACCAGATATCAGGTAATTAAGTAAAAGTTCCACGGAATTAATTTGATAAGCTATTCTTTGGCTCAATTATGGGAAGTTCTTTATGGTTTAAAACTGTTGGGACCAGGAGCAGAGTAAAATTTCGGTGGAGACTGATTCAAAGGCGGCCATTCAGAAGATTGCTAACTCAAGATTATGTCTGTTTTCCTGGAAACAGGTACGGGATTTGGACAAGCTCTGTACAAAGTAAAAGAGATAACGGATGCTATCAAAGCAAAATTGGGAGCAAATGCCGAAATTATATGTAAGAAGGCAAGCGGGATGATCCAATTGAAGGAGCTTCGCTTATGGTTTGATAGGGCAAAGCCACCTTTCGTCCTTGGAGACTGCCTCCACAAAATATTCTAATGCTTGTTCAAGTGACAATGACCAAATAAAGAACGCATTACCTGTGCCTAATTATATTGTTGGTTAAAAAATAAGCCCAATGTATTGGATTTGAAATGCGTTGGAAGATCATTACACACCAAAATAGATATCAAAGTGGTGTGGAAATATCTCAAAACCACCAGCCAATGTCGAAGGATCAGTAAAAAGTTAGTGTGGATATATGCTGCAATCACTCCTAGTCCTAGTGCGGTAATCCCATTGGAGAGGTTTCAATTAGTGCAGTTAAACAGGATTTTGCTTCAAAATGATTTGAAGTTCTTGTAAAATAGTGCTTGAGAAATAATTCGAATATTGGCGCTTTTAATTTAAATATTCTTGTAAATTGCAATTGTTTTTGATGTGTAGGAAGATTCAACTCTGGTTGTGGTGGGATGATTCGGTTTATTCTTTCAACTCATGAGTTGGGGAACTTTGTGGGATTGTCTTAGTTGTAGTCTGATCTCATTGCAACCAGACTGGTTTGTTCTTTGTCGAATATATGTCCGTCAAACAAAGAAAGAGGAATTATATCTCTTCTTATGTAGTTCTGTACCATTATTATTTTGCTAAGAAATTTTTGTAAATTTATTTATTAATGAAATCTCAAGTATATTTTTTTTAAAAATAATTTTATTAATATCTGAACATTGATATAATTGTTGTCATCTCAATAAAATTGAGATACATGTATAATTAAAGAGAAAAGTTTGTAACATCATAAACTTATTCAAACTATAAAAATCAAAGAATAAAACATAATTCTCATTCTAAAACTACCATCAAGTATAAAACATTTTTAATCTATCAGCACCAAACTTGGCTTGGGAATCTGCAAAAGAAGTCCCAAGACTACCTTAACTGCAAACAATAAAGAATAACCCCAAGCTCAAACACCACATATAGAGCTGGAAATCAGCGACATTACAAGCTCCGAAATTACTAAATATTTGATTTAATAATTGGTACATGATTTTTTTTTATTTTTCAAACTGCAAAATTATATATACTCTATCCATCTCATTTTTTAATTTGTCTTTCTTTAATGGTTTGGACATTAAAAAATATAGAACATCAAATTCATATGAAATACATTAAAATCAACAAATTTTTTAAAACTCGGTGAATATTAAATAGAGATAAATAAAATGAGAGGAAAGGGAATATAAAATTAACGTGATAGTGGAGGACTTTGAGGCTACAACCTGGACAGTGGAAACCACAACCCAAAAATATTAGCAATGTGAATGTAGCAGTCACTGCTAGTGCGGTAATATATATGTTCTCCATAGATGTACTCTGGGCAAGCTTGATTACTTACTTAGCATCTTCTTCTTGCAACAATGAATAGGCACTTATTAGCTGTTGCTGTCCTAGCCACCTTGCTAGTGTCAGTTATGTCTGAGTTTGACTTCTACAAGCTCAGTCTCCAGTGGCCACCTTCTGTTTGTAACACCGGAAAGAGGTGTATTCCAGACATCCCCAATAAGTTCACCATCCATGGTTTATGGCCACAATATGATATTGACACACCGGTGCCTCCCTACAACGAGGATCCTTCATGCATCAGTATCACTCCCAAGAGTTCAGAAGAAGCTATGGTAAGAATTTTATGGTCCTATTTATATATATTATTTTTATTTTTACAATTCTTATTAGTTATTTATTTAATTAAAACTTGTAGGAGCAATTGCGGTTCATCCAAGGAGAATTAACGGAATATTGGCCAAACCTTTTAACCAAAAATGATGAACGGAATGATCAGGATTTTTGGAGACGTGAATGGGAAAAGCATGGAATGTGTTCGAATTATCCTCATGATCCTTTTGGTTATTTTCAAGGGACCGTTTCTCTCACTGCTGAGTACAATCCCTTAAAAGGTAATTATACATAAAAATTTATTAAGTATAGCTTTAAATTCAGATTCAATGACTGTATTTATTAAGAGCACATGGACAAAACCCTGTGAACAAATTAAAGGAAAGCAATATTGATCATATCTTTTGCTTCCCTCCTCCAACCAGTTATTGGAATTCAACCTGGAGATGAACGACATAAAGTGGGAACCATATTAGAAGCTGTCAAGCAAAATTTGGGGGCATATCCTCAAATTGCATGTAACACTCGGCCTCGCAATCGAGACCCGCGGCAGATCCCTCAGCTGTGGGAGATCCGTTTTTGTTTTAACAGGGCAGACCCACCTTCTGTCCTTCGAGACTGCCCCAACAAATTGGCTGGTGCTTGTTCAAAGGAGACTGACCTTATAAGGTTCCCTCCAAATCCTAGTTAGGGGGTGTTGTGAATTCAGAAAAATAAATAAGCAACTCATGCTTACTTTAATGGTTGCTGCCCGTCAATAAGAGGATAAAAATCTAAGGTTCGCATCCCAGCTCACTTCTCGAGCTATGTAATGCTATGAGTTAATTTCGAAAAACTTTGACACACCTTTAAAGCTATGTATTCCTAGCTTCACAACAGATGCTTGGCAATGTGAATCATTCTACCTGTATCTTGAGTGTACTACTTTAATAAGATCTGGTGCTTCTTTGGATCTTATTTAACTCCAATTTTATTTTCTTTTTTAATTTTAATAAGTTTATATTCTAATCTCACTCTTGGATGTCCTTTTTCCAGTCCGAACCATGCATATGCTTAAAAAAAGTTTAAAAAAAAAATCTAAATTTAGTTCAAATTGTGTAATAAAATTTAATACCATTATCAGAACTATAGTCTAATCAATGATGAACATGTAAAATGCGAATTAAATTATAGCTTTTTAAAAAAAATTGATGATGAACAACAACAAGGTATTTATATTTTTATAGATTGTTACACAGATTAATTTATTGATGGTAGTACTCCACATTTACTTTGACACAATGTGCACCCAAAAATAATTTGTTTGGTCACATTATCTGAAGAGAGCTTTTATTTGAAAGAGTGGTGAAGATATGCATTTGCAACCATGTGGTTGTATTTGGCAAAGATTGCAAATTATTCACTTCAGCATCAGATGACATTGTCACCTGTTCATTGAGCCATGTATAAAGTTTGGCCGTCAGGATGTGATCGAGTTGGATGAAGCTTGTCTCTGATAGAATAAAGCTAAACCAAGTTTTGGAACTCTGTTTTTATTTATCCACCTGCATCTTCCTTAATTTGTCAACGTTTTGTGCTAGTAAATAGTTTACTTTATAAGTCATTTTGCCATTGAAAAATTGGCTACTAGACAAGAAAACTGATAAACCGTAGTCAGGTAAACAATTATGGAAAACCATAACTTTCAAAAAAAAAAGGTAAACAATTATGGAGGACTGCTCGTTCCTGCCCCTTGGAAATTTCCTGACGGAAGGAAAATCAAATTCATGATTGAGAAAAAAAAACTTAAATATCATATTTAACTGTAACTTAAGCTCATCATATTCGAAAATCTCTTGAATTTTAGTTGCAAGCTGTATAAATCATTGTTGCCTTATGTCTTGAATTTGAATAGTAAAGAGGGGAGAACGAGGATTATGAGTGAGATAGATGGTTTACCTCTCTTTTACATATCTTAAACCTAATAGACTTTCATGTGTAAACAGATGAAAATAAAGCATTTGATTATATATACGTTTGTTTTCCTACAAACAGGCATGGGATTTGGACCCGGATAAGCTCTGTACAAAGCAAAAGAGATGAGGGATGCTACCAGAGCAAAATTGGGAGCATATGCCGAAATTTCAGGTAATGAAGTGAGGCGAAGGATCCAATTGAAGGAGCTCCCGCTTATGCTTTAATAGGGAAAAGCCACCTTTTGTCCTTTGAGACCCCCCAACTAAATATTCTACTGCTTGTTCAAGTGACAATGACCATGTTGAAGTATTGGCTTTTGTTTCTGGAAGGAAGGTACTTCACTGGTTTGGTGGCTGAAGTTCACAGGAAGTTCAAATCTGTGAAGAAGAAGAAGAGCACGTGACTTATACGTGTCTCGAATAATGCTATGTCGTTTGGTTTATTACTAGTGTCGTTTCATATTTTGCAATTGTTTTTTCAAATTAGCAAAACTATGTCATATCATTTTTTCATTGTTCCTCTGTTTCAGTGAGCTGTCAAAAAGGAATATTTTACAATCTCCAACGCAAAATATTCCTCGGTAGTTTTGGTATAGCCAGGTGTTTGTTTTTGTTAGCTGTCATTTACTCTCTCTCCTCTGTGTATATAAGCAAAAGGCATATGATTTAATGGAGTGGAGGAGCTTGGTGTTGTTTTGTGTCTAACAATTTTCTCTCACATCTCTCTCGATTTCTTTTCCTTCCTCTGTATCTATTCATCTATTTTTTTTCTAGAAAATTTGAATTATTCGACATGGTATCAGAGCGTTTTGCTTGATCTTAAGAGACCGTTTTCATTGATTCGCCAACGTTTCCTTTGCCTTTAAATCATCCTTCATTTTTTGGTTATACTCAATGGCAACTTCAGGATTTAACACTTCAGCTCCATCGATCTTTACAGGGGAGAACTATGCCTTTTGGTCAGTGAAGATGAAGTCCTATCTCAAAGCTTTTTGCGTCTGGGATGTTGTGGAGACAAGAGAAGATCCGGTTCAAAGACATGCCAATCATACCTTAGCTCAGATTCGTCAGTTTGAGGAGGACAAAGCAAAAAGGTACAAAGCTTTGTCTTGTTTACAATCTGCTGTAGCTGATGACATTTTCTCTAAGATTATGCATCTAGATAGTTTTAAGGAGGTGTGAGATCACTTGAAGGATGAAGTTTTTGGCAGTGATAAGACTAGGCATATTCAGATTTTGAACTTGTCTAGGCAGTTTGAGATGTTGAGAATGGAAAATGATGAGAATATTAGGGAGTTTTCTGGTAAAATGATGAGTTTGGTGAATCAACTGAGGTTGTTAGGGAAGACTGTGACTAAAGAACGTTTGGTTAACAAAATATCAGTGAGCCTACCCGAGAAGTATGAATCCAAGATTTCTTCTTTGGAAGATTCAAGGGATATGGCACATGTTACCTTGAAAGAGCTGGTAAACTCTCTATAAGGCTTAGAGCAAAGGAGAGCTTATAGGCAGAAGACTTCAGTGGATATTGCTTTAGTAGCTAAAACAAAGCACTTAAACTTAGGTAGCAACTCAAAGAATAATGATTCTGAGAGAAAGGAGAAGGAAAGAAAACTGAAGATGATAAGTCTGGTAAACAAAAAACCAAATATCCTCCCTGTTCTCACTGTAAGAAGACAACTCACTCAGCTAAATTTTGCTGGTAGAGATAGAATGTGAAATGCAGGTCTTGTAACTAGCTAGGACATGTTGAGAGAGTATGTAAGAATAAAGGCACTAAGGTTGAAAGTAAAGCTACAGTTGCATAGGAACAAGCTGAGGCATGTGAGGAAGTGTTGCTTATGGTTAGACAGTCTAGTGAAATAGTCAAGAAAAACCTATGGTTGATTGATAGTGCCTGTTCTAATCACTTAACTAGTGATGAGAGCCAATTTGCTACTCTGGACAAGAGCTATAGGTCAAGGGTTGAGATTGGTGATGGATCTTTTTTGAGGATTCTAGGCAAGGGAACTGTTGCTGTTGAAACTCAGCATGGTACTAAGTATATTACAGATGTTTACTTTGTATCGGATGCCAATCAAAGCTTGTTGAGTGTTGCTCAATTGACTGAGGGTAATTATGCCATTTTCTTTAAAGATAGGTATTGTACTATCTTTAATCTTAAGGGTGAGGAGGTGCTCTCTGTGGAGATGAGGAACAAATGCTATCCAATAGATTGGAAGCATCATGATCATGCATTCTCAAGTATAGTCAATGACTCTGAGCTGTGGCACAAGAGGCTCGGACATGTCAGTTACAACTCACTTCAAATCATGGCTGCTAAAGAACTAGTTACAAGGTTGCCTAGAATAGCTAAACTAGAAACAATGTGCAGAACTTGTCAATATGGGAAGCAATGCAGGCTCTTTTTTCCTAAGTAGAGAAGTTTGAAAACTACTAAAAAGTTGTAGCTTGTTCATACAGATTAAGGAAGACCTATGAAGACTCCTTCTCTTGGTGGTAGTAAGTATTATCTGTTTTTCATTGACGATTTGACTCAATATTGTTGGATTTATTTCCTTAAAAATAAGTCAGAAGCTTTGAGTAACTTTGTGAAATTCGAAAACTTGGTAGAGAACCAAGTAACTTTAACTATAAAATTACTAAGAAGTGACAATGGAAAAGAGTTTACTGCTACTGAATTTGAGAACTTTTTGTCACAGCTTGGTATCATTTATCAATTAACAGTACCATACACTCTACAGCAAAATGGAGTCTCTGAAAAGAAGAATAGAACTCTTATGGAAGTGGCAAGATGCCTTTTGTTCCAGAAGAATCTACCTAAAAGTTTTTGGGTAGAGGATGTTAACACAGACAATTATAGCTTGAATTTGACTCAAACAAGAGCTTTAATGCAAAAAACACCCTATGAGAGTTGGTTTGGAGGTAAGCCTTCAGTGACTCATTTAAAGATCTTTGGCTCTATTTGTTATGCAAAGATACCTTATGAGAAAAGATCCAAACTTGATAAGAAAAGTGTTTCTACTATCTTGATTGGTTATAGTGATCTTATTAAAGGTTACAAACTATATAATGTTGAAACCAAAAGAATCTTCTTTAGTAGAGATACAAGGTTTGATGAAATGGTAGTATGGGATAGGGAGAAATCTGTAATAGTGAACTCTGGGAAACTTAATCTGTTGCAAGATGCAATACTAGAAGAGATTGATGAAGAAACATATATTGAAGATGAAAGTTTAGCAGTGAGTGGTACTAGGACTTTACAAGAGATATATGCTAGATGTAATGTGGCTATTATTGAGCTTGCAAACTTCATTGAAGCTGTGAAAGATAACAGATGGGTCCAAGCTATGAATCAGGATATGGAAATGATTAAAAAGAATGGTACTTGGATGTGAGTTGATAAACCAACGATCAACATATTATTGGAGTGAAATGGATTTATAAAACTAAACTTAATACAGATGGTTCAGTTAATAAACTGAAAGCTAGACTTATGGTGAAAGGCTATTCATAGATCTATGGTGTTGACTATTGGGAAACCTTTACCCTAGTAGCCAGACTTGATACAATCAGACTGTTAACAGCATTAGCTGCCAAAAAAGGGTGGAGGATTTGGCATCTCGATGTGAAGTCAGCATTCCTTAATGGATATCTCACTGAAGATATTTTTGTTCATCAGCTTGAAGGTTTTATTGAACCTAGTAATGAAGAGAAGGTATGTAAACTGATCAAAGATCTGTATGGCTTAAAACAGGCTACTAGAGCCTGGTATACTCGGATAGACAATTTTCTTACTTTAGAAGGGTATTGCAAGAGTGCAAATGAGCTTACTTTGTATGTTTATAATCCTACTGAATCAGTGAAGGTAATACTTTCTTTATATGTTGATGATATGTTGCTTACTAGAATAGATGAGTCAACTTTAATGAACTGCAAAGAGAAGCTAAAGAAAGAATTTGAGATGTCTGATCTAGGAGAAATGAGCTACTTTCTGGGGTTGCAATTTATACAAGGTCCAGATTTTATTTGCCTTCACCAAGGTAAGTATGCTTCAGAATTATTGAAGAAATTCCATATGGAAAATTGTAAAGCAGTGGAATCTCCCTTGGCTACAAACTGTAAGTTGAGCAAAGATGATGGGGCTCCTGATGCTGCAAGCACATCTTACAGAAGCTTGATTGGTAGTTTATTGTATTTAACTGCCTCAAGACTAGATATCATGTTCTCATTAAGTTTGTTGTCTCGGTTTTATGCAGAAGCGATCTCAGATTCACTATACAGCTACCAAACGAGTACTTAGATATGTCAAGGATACAGTAGATTATGGCTTGAAATTTGACAAGGCAAATGGGAATGAACTTGTTGGTCATTGTGATAGTGATTGGGCAAGGAGCATTGATGACTCAAAAAGTACTAGAGGCTATTGTTTTTCATTTGGAAGTGGGGTTTTTTCATGGATCTCCAAGAAGCAAGAGGTAGTTGCTCAGTCCTCTGCTGATGCTGAATATATATCTACAGTAGTAGTAGCTAATCAAGGTATTTGGCTGAGAAAAATTCTGTGTGATTTGGGATTCAAGTAGGAAAAGGGGACTACTTTGTTCATAGATAATCAATCTACAATTTCAATTGCCAAAAATCCAGTAAATCATGGGAGAACCAAGCACATCAAGGTGAAGTTTCACTCAATTCGAGAAGCTGTAAAGGATGATGAGATTCAAGTTAAACACTGTGGAACTGATGCTCAACTTGCAGACATATTCACTAAAAATTTAACAAAGAAAGATTCTTGTGGTTGAGAAAAGAAATTGGAGTCTACAAAACAAAATCTAGGGGGGTGTGTTGAAGTATTGTATTTTGTTTCTGGAAGGAAGGTACTTCACTAGTTTGGTGGTTGAGGTTCACAGGAAGTTCAAATTTGTGAAGAAGATGAAGAGCACGTGACTTATACGGGTCTCGGTTAATGCTATGTTGTTTGGTTTATTACTAATGTCGTTTCATATTTTTTAGTTGTTTCTTCAAATTAGAAAAACTATGTCGTATCATTTTGTTATTGTTCCTCTGTTTCAGTGAGCTGTCAAAAAGGAATATTTTGCAGTCTCCAATGCAAAATATTCTTTGGTAGTTTTGGTATAGCCAGGTGTTTGTTTTTGTTAGCTGTCATTTACTCTCTCTCCTCTGTGTATATAAGCAAAAGGCATATGATTTAATGGAGTGGAGGAGCTTGGTGCCGTTTTGTGTCTAACAATTTTCTCTCACATCTCTCTCGATTTCTTTTCCTTCCTCTGTATCTGCTCATCTATTTTGTCCAGAAAATTTGAATTATTCGACAGACCAAATAAAGAATGCATTTCCTGCGCCTAACTATATTGTTGGTTCAAACCAACAAAGTTTACTTATATGTTTGTTTTCCTCCTCCAACCAGGTACGGGATTTGAACTGCGATAGAAGATCTTTACACAGAAAAAGAGAGATCAAAATGGTATGGAGATAGTACACAATTGCATTGACGATGGAGGACCACCATTCTATGTCGAAGATTCAGTAAAAGTTCATGTAGATATATGCAGCAATCACTTTCTAGTCCTAGTGCGGTGATCCCATTGGCGAGGTTTCAATTAGTGCAGTTAAACAGGATTTTGCTTGGAAATGATTCGAAGTTGTTATAAAATTGTGCTTGAGAAATAATATGAATATGGGCACCTTTAACTTAAATATTCTCGCAAATTGCAATTGTTTTTGATGTACAGGAACATTCAACTTTGATTGTGGTGGGATGATTCGGTTTATTCCTTGAACTCTTGAGTTGGGGAACTTGTGGGATTCTCTTATTTGTAGTCTGTTCTCATTGCAATCAAATTGATTTGTTTTTTGTTTTATATATGTCAGTGAAGTAAAGAAAGAGGAATTATGTCTCTTCTTATACAATTCTGTACCATTACCATATTGTTGGGAAAATTTAGTAAATCTATTCATTAATGAAATCTCATATATTTTTAAAAAAAATAATTTTATTAAGACTAGAACACTGATACACTTGTTACCTCAATAAAATTGAAATACACGTACAATTAGAGAGACAAGTTTACATCGTCATAAACCACAACCCATTCATGTCTCCAAAAAAACAGTAACAGTTATGTGTATCCTTAGGTGAAAATTAAATAGAGATAAATAAAATTAAATTAGGTAAAAATTAAATAAAGGTAAACAAAAATAAGAGGAAAGGGAGTGTAAAATTAACGTGATAGTGGAGGCTACTACCTGGTAAGTGGGAACCTAGTTGGGCCAAAGTTTCTTTAAGAACTCTTGGAGGGGTGTCATTAGATTCTACAAGTTTCAATAAACCAATGAATAAGCAACAAAAACCAATGAAAAAATATTAATGAATACATCAAAATCCAAAAACAATTTAACTTACCAAAATTTGATCTGGATTCACAGGAATGACATCGGTGCATCTATTTGTTTCCGGATCATAAGGACGCACTGGATAGCCATTAGCGAATTGTGGCCATAAACCATGGATAGTAAAAGTGTTGAGAACGTTTGGTTTACATTCGAAGCTTGCTGGATCATTACAGACAGCAGGTGGCCAATGCTGACTGAGTTTGAAAGTGGCAAATTAAGTTAGCATCACCTGACACTAGCAAGCTCACTGTGGCTAAGACAACAGCAACCAGGAAATGCCTATGCATTGTTGCAGCCAAATTAAGAGAATATACTATTAAGCTTTCTAAGACTGTCCAATTTTTGCATTGATTCAATGTACATAAGCAGGGCTTTTATAACAACTTTGAATCGTTCCCAAGCCCAATTTTAGTAAAAAGTGCCAACAGATCACCAATGGGAAAATATTGCCGCACTAGGAGAGATTGCTAAATCCACATTGCTGATATTTTTGGATAGACTATCAGAATCGACTGCCAATGAGAATTTTTGGAAATATGAATGGAAACTTCATGTAATGTGTTCTGACTATGCTGATAATCCTTAGCGTTATTTCAATACCGCTTTATCTCTAGCCATCAAATACATTGATCCATTCAAAGGTAAAGTATATATACAATTTAATATTAAATACATAAATTTTTTTTTGTAATTATAAGTTACTAATTATAATTATAATTTCATATATATATATATATATATAACTGTGTTTAATTGAGGGTTCATGCATGCCAATAGATAAGGAACTTCAAGCTCACCATATGCCCAACTCTCAAAGTTAAATTGAAAGCTATTTAAAATTTTTGGACATTTTCAATCAAAAAATTGAAATTTCACTGTTAAAACATGTCTCCAAATGTACCTATTTATAAGATAATACCTCAATAGTTATAAATTGAGATTCCATAGTGAAAGTCTCGAATTCAAATTCTAAGATGGTGAAGTGATATTCAAGGAATGGAAGATGGCTTTCTCCTATATATTATGTAACCCAAGATCATAAGACAATATATTTCTTTACATAGTATAATTAACTGGTATTATATATTTCAACGAAATCAATCGATAAAGAGATATTTTAATAGATAGAATTTAAAATTTTATCTTATGAAATAGGAGGACATTACCTCTTTCTACATTACTGAAATCGAATAACTTTCACATGTAAAAAAAAATACCAAAAGGAAAGCAGTATCAATTATATATTTCCTCCTTTCCAACCTGCAGGTACCAGAATTGTACCGCGACTAGTTCCTTATATGGCAAAAGATATACCGATGCTATCAAAGAAAACCTAGGAGTATATCCTCAAATTGCCTGCAACGAAGTAAGGGGAACAGTCCAACTGAAGGAGGTCCGGTTATGCTTTAGAAGGGACAGGGTAAACCCACCATCCGTCCTTCAGGACTGCCCCAGAAGATATGCTAATAAATGTTCAGATGAAACTAACGAAATCACGTTCATTCCTCATCTAATTGGCTAAATGATAAGTAGAACTAGCTAGTTCCCAAGCTAGTGGGGATGTTGTGAATTAGTAAGAATAAATAAACCTGGAAAGATATGTACTTAAATTGCTTTCTAGCTATGATTTCGTAAACTTTGCCCCACCCTTAACAGCTATCTAATTGGCTTTACTACCACTGGTGCGTGGCAGTACGAATCACTTTACCTGTATTTCTAATGCACTTTAATCAAATTTCGTGTATTTAACGTTGGATCTTATTCAACTCCATAAGTATTTGACAACATAAACCTGTTGGATGAGAAATATATCTAAAAACAATTCTATGAAATGTTATTGCACATCAGACGTAATCATAATTTTAAACACATCAAAATTTGTATAAAAATTCTTTTATAAAAATAAATTTGAATGAATTTATGTTGACATGGAGTAATCGTTCCATACGATCTTTCTTATTTGACACTATTTATGGATGAATTTTAATTCTTCAAGTTCAGATAGGATATTCATTATTCTTACACAGTGTAAATAGATCCATTATCCGTACATTCTCGAATGAAATGACCCAACGTCAGCAATAAACATATCGATATCATTAAAACTGTTCCACAAATTCCATGCTCGATCCTCGACTTTTTTAACAGATTTCATTGTAAAGTGTACATTTTCTTCAATTCCATGAAAGTCAAATAAAAATCGATAAAAAAAAAAAGATGAAGAGAACATAAAATTGAAGTAAAAATGGAGGACAAATGAGGTTACTATTGGAACACGGAACTAGAAAATCAGGGAATGACTTCAAGGCGTGTAACAGTTGCACTTTTCTTAAGGTTTTATTCGCCACCACTTATAATGTGGAAAAGAATTACTGGCATATAAACATTGTAAATACATTGAAGCTCGGTGATTGACTACATTTTGCATTGATAAAATCAATCCATTGAGCACTTACCTGCGTATGACAAGATTACCTAACTTCTGTCAGATCTCTCTGTAACAAAATGATATAGAAAAACCTCGAGAATATTGAAAAAGGAAAGAGAGATTGTTGTTTTCTCTATTCTGTGCCTTCTTTTGTCTTAGAAGAAAGTCTATTTACAAGCAGGGATGCCTCTTCTCAACAGACACAAGGATTTGTCTTCAATAGACACAATTGTCTATTTTCCAATAAATATAATTGTTGTTTTCCACCATAATTATTTAAACAAACATAACTCTTGAACAATCATAATTGTTCAAATAACTTTCTTCTTTTCATTCTTCCTTTATTATTATTGAAAAATTCCAATAATCTCCCACCATTTTCAAAATAATTCAAAATTTCAATAATCTTTGAAATCCATTGTATAAATGAATGTGCCTTCTGATTGAACCTTCACTTAGTGAAAACATGTTAAAGTTAATTGAAATTGCATGGTAGATTGTGTTTTGAACTAGCTATTCCGTTTAGTTAATCGAACACATCTCACACAATGATTTCAACACCAATGAATGCACAATATCCGATGACATATTTATGACCATATGTCTGCATCCTCTTTTCCTGAGTGCTATTAGAACTAATTTCTTGAGCTCCTAAAAGCGGCCACACTTCACACTCACATAAGTAGATCCCATCAAGAATGCCCCCATAACCATAGGCAGACCTACATTAAGAGCAGTGGTGTCACATGACACCACTCATTCATTGAAGTGTCAAAAATTTCTACTTCGTATATTACTTATGCAGAGGAATTATGTCTTTTCTTATGTAGTCTTCTACCATAAACATTTTACTGGATAATTTTTATAAATCTATTCATTAATGAAATCACATATGCTTTATCAGAACATTGATATAAATGCTGCAATAAAATTAAGGTTCATTAAGTAAGTGTCCTAATGTGGTTATGTATGGCAATTGGCGTATGTCTAGCCAAATCGTGAATTAGATCACCTAAGCGACATGAACATACACTATTCAAACCTTAGTCTAATCTAAAATCTCTCTGTCGAGTCTTAATTAGATTAACAAATCAGTTAATTGTTAACCAAGCAATTAAAAGCATTAAGAACAGATTTGAATAAGCAAAACTACACGCATTCATGATAAATAAAATAGAAACTAATATTCAAATTACATGTTGAAATCGATCACAATCCTAGAAAGATAATTTAGCTCAGAATAACTAATAAAACAACATCCAAAGAAATTTAGCCATGAATCCAAGTCAAAGAAAATAAGAAAAACACAAAAGTAGAGAAAGAAACTAGGTGTTGAAGCTTTGCAATCTCAATTCTCTCTCAAATTCACTTGTTTTCTTACTTTGTTCTTGGCTCCAAATCTCTAGAATAGTTGCTTGCTATCTGCCCCTTAAAACCTTTGCAAAAGGTCCCTTAAATAGGCTCCAAGTAACTTAATTTTCAAAATCCCATCAAATTTTTATTTTAAAAAAATCACCCAATGCTGTGGCCTTGATTTCTTGGTGCCACGGCACTGGTCTTTTGCTACAGTAGCACTGCAACACTGAGCTCTCAAGAAAATTGTATGGTGAGCTTCCTTTCACCAGTGCTGCAGCCTTGTTCTCCTAGTGTTGCAGCGGTCTGTCAACTTCGAATGTAATTTTTGCCTTGATCTGCTCTGAACTAGAAAAAGTAGTAAACATAAAAGTTGTAGGCTTATCTCTTATTTTCAATGGCTTAATAATCATGTCAATTGGACTTCTGGATTGAAAGATATGCTCCAAATATTGCATCATGTTCAATCCATGCATACTGCTGCAGTGCTCCGACTTAGACAACTATTTTGACCATGATCTAATCTGAATTGGGAAAAGTGGTTAACATAAAAGTTGTATCCCTTCCTCTTAGCATTCTAGTGCTCTAAGAATAACTTTATTTGGAGTTCTGTAGACAAAGGTATGGTCAAAATACCGCAATAAATATAAATAAAGTAATCACCATACTTGCATGGATTTTCACCAAATGTGCCTTTTTCATCAAATTTCCTACAAAAGCAATAAGAGAAATTACCAATACTACTCTAAAGTAATTTAAAACAAAATAATGTAAAATGTAACTAAAATAACTTAAATTAACTACTCAATATGTAACCAAACTTAAACTAGAAAAAAATCTAAAATGCTACGATTCGAACCTAAAATCTCAAAGATATAACTACTTAAACCCCCAAAATGTGTCAAAATAACTCTATATAATAGAGTTATCAAGTGTGTTCCTACTGCATGAAAAGGAAACATGCTGAATCATACTATTGGTATAGACCTTGAGTGAAGTGCAATGCTTGCAAATAGTTAGGTCATGTAGAAAGAGTGTGCAAAAATAAATCTGAAGTAAGAGAAAATGTCTCAAATGTTGTTGGAAATGTTGAGTTTTCAGAGGAATAACTGTTCATGGCAACTGGATGCAACTCAACAAATGATACATAATGGCTTATTGACAGTGGCACCTTTAATCATGTAACATCCAATCTTTCATTATTTACAGAATTGGGCACTCATTACAGATCTAGAGTCAGAATTGGGAATGGAGTTTACCTAAATGCCATGGGAAAAGGCACAGTTGGAATCCATACTTCATTAGGCTAGAGGTATATTCATGAAGTACATTTAGTACCTGACATAGCATAAAATATACTCAGTGTAATTCAGATGATGGAAAATAATTATGTGCTTATATGTAAAGCTGATGCATGCACCATATATGATTCACCTGGTGAGTTACAGATTACTGTGCAAATGAAAAATAGATGTTTTCATGTCAACTTAACTGAAGTATGTATGCAGGCAAGTAGTAGTAACCTTGATGTGTCATCATTGTGGCACAAAAGATTTGGGCATTTTAGTTTTTACTTACCTAAATCAACTGTACACAGAAAGTTTATTTGAGAAGTTGCCTAAACCAAGTCAATCAACACCAATGTGTGATGTCTGCAAATATGGTAAGCAAACAACCAAACCATATCTTACTACAAACTTATCTAAATCCAAGAGTAAGCTCAATTTGGTTCACATTGATGTGGTAGGGTGACGTAGAAAGTCTAGCAAATAATTTCTTGGAGTAGGCTGAGCATCAAAAGTCAAAACGAAAAGCCCAAAAGTCATAAATGGGCATGTTCATAATTTTAATATTTTCCTTGGTAGTTAGGAGTCTACATAGGAATTACAGGTATAATAGAATTTCTTTTTTATTTAATTTACTTGCATTAAGACTTTAGAATAGTTATGTTCTAATTAGGAATAAAATATCTATTTTATTTAAATCTCTTGTTATCTATTCTAGTTGTACTAGACAACCAGAGGTAGAGTTTTGTTAGGACTTAGGCCTAAAATACTATAAATAGGACCTTTAGGCATAGTTTTTGAATCATCGAATAATATTACTAAGTTATTCTCTCAAACTTGAGTTTAAAGTTTCAATATTTGAAACTTGGTTATTAACCTTAAAGGCATAGTTAGGAGCTAGTATTTATTTTCATGCTAACTCGCTGCGTTAGTTGGTATCAGAGTGAGAAAAACTCGTCCAATCTAATGGCAAGTGACCCAATTATAGTAGGCGACAATTCTTATGGCAAAGATCGGGGAACTGAGACCTTGCGATCTACAGTGCAAGATCAAGGGGTAGCATCAAGGGCTTTAAAGCAATGAATGGATCTCAGATTCTAGCTTTTGGAATGAAGCTTTGAAGAAATTGCAGATTGACTTGATGCTCTAGGCATGATGCCAACAGAAACCGAAATAACGAGAGGCCACGTATTGAAGATGATGTAGCGCTTAGACAACTTGTCGGCAAACCTGTTCCTGTAAACAGGCATAGACAACAAGTCTACATGGAAGATTCAGAAGAGGAAGATGATTATGTTACAGAAAGATATGTTGGATATGGAAGAAATGATTATGGTGACAAAGATACTCGTGATTTCAGATTAAAGGTAGATATTCCTTGCTTTAATGGGAGCTTGAATATTGAAGATTTTTTAGATTGGATTGCAAAAATAGATAGATTTTTCAAATATATGAAAATTCAAGAAGGAAAAGGGGTAAGACTTGTCACTTGTAGATTGAAAGGTGGGGCTTTTGCATGGTGGGAATGGTTGCAATCTAGAAGGAATCGTGAGGGGAAAGCACTAGTTAGAACTTGGTATAGGATGAAGCAGTTGTTACAGAAAGATTTTCTTCCCCTTGATTATGAGTAAATTTTATTCCAACAATACCTGAGGTGCCATCAAGGTCAGAAAACTATACATGAATATACTGCAAAATTTATGAGACTAGCAAAGCGAAATGACTTAAGGGAGACTGAAAGGCAACATGTTGCCAAGTATCTAGAAGGGTTGAAGCTAGTTATCAGAGACAAGATAGGCGTACAAGTGATACAAAATTTATTTGACGCATGAAATATTGCCTTAAAGGCTGAATTGATGTTGCGGGAAAAGAACAAACTTGATTATTCTCACAAAAGTTATAGCGAGGACAATTATAGAGTATCCAACGACAAAAATAAATTAGTTTATAATAGTTCTGCACACAATAACTGGTATAAGGAAGAGAAGGCAGTTGGAAAGTAGAAAGTGATAGATGCAATAGAAGGGCACAAAGCTGCAAATCCCTTAGCTAAACTAAATCCAAGGAAGTGTTTCAAATGTAATCAACCTGGTCATAAATTTAGTGACTGTTCTCTTAGGAAAACAGTCCATGTGGTGGAACGAGAAGAAGAAGATAATGAGATTTGTTGTGGTCCAGATAGGTATAATGACAACTATGAGGATGATGATGATGGCTAGAACTATGTGGTGAGAAGAATGATGTTGTCTCCAAAACAAGAGGATAATACTCAACGACATCAATTATTTCGAACCAGGTGCACTATCATTAATCGTTTATTTGACATGATTATTAATAGTGGTAGTTGTGAAAATATTATTGGTAAGGATGCTATGGAAAGTTTGGGATTTAAAGCAGAGAAACACCCTAATCCATATACTAATGGCTGGATTAAGACAGCAAAGAAGATTCATGTAACAGAATGGTATAAGGTGCCTTTTTCCATTAATAAATACAGGGATGAAGTATATTTTGATATTGTGGATATGGATGCTTGTCAACTGTTATTTGGTAGACCTTGGCAATTTGATGTTGCAGCGCAGCATGATGGAAAAGAAAACACCTATAAATTGGAAAAAGATGGCATAAAGTTTACTTTATTGCCAATGAAAGGAAGTGCCAAAACCAAAGCTTCTAAAGTAGAGGGATGCACTTTCTTTACCTTTACTTATTCGAAGAATGAGATAGAGATTGCTTTCAAGGAGTCAAAAGAGGTGCACACTCTGATTGTGAAACGGGTGTTGTCAATTGAAGAGGATCAGAAAATAGTAGAGCATCTAGAAGTAGTCAAACTGTTACTAGCAGAATTTAGTAAAGTGATGCTAGAAGATTTACCTGATGGTTTACCACCCATAAGAGATATTCAACGCCATATTGACTTGATTCTTGGTGCTAGTTTGCCAAACTTGCTTCATTACAAGATAAGCCCAAAGGATAGTGAGATTTTCAAGGAGAAAGTGGAGGAATTATTACGTAAAGGATATATCCAAGAGAGTATGAGTCCATGTGTAGTTCCCACCTTATTAACCCCAAAGAAAGATGGGAGTTGGAGGATGTGTGTGGATAGCCGAGCCATCAATAGAATTACTATTGGATACAAGTTCCCAATTCCTAGGCTAGATGACATACTTGATAGGTTACATGGGGCTAAGGTGTTCACAAAAATTGATCTTCGTTGTGGATACCACCAAATTCAAATTAGACTTGGGGATGAGTGGAAAACAGCTTTTAAGACAAAGGAAGGGTTGTATGAGTGGCTCGTGATGCCATTCGAGTTGACTAATGCGCCTACTACCTTTATACAATTAATGAATCAGGTACTAAAACCTTTTATTAAAAAATTTATGGTGGTTTATTTTAATGATATCCTGATTTATAGTAGATCAGAAGAGGAGTACCTTTTACACTTGTGTAAAGTATTAACAGTCTTATAGAGAAATAAGTTGTATGTGAACTTGAAGAAGTGCAGCTTTATCACAAATAAGTTATTATTCATGGGCTATGTAGTTAGTGCAGATGGATTTCGGGTGGATGAAGAGAAGATTCGAGCTATTAGAGAATGGCCTACCTCAAAAATAATAACAGAAGTCAGAAGTTTTCATGGGTTGGCAACATTCTATAAGCGTTTTATCAGAAATTTCAGTAGTATTGTAGCACCAATTACAGAATGCCTGAAGAAGGGGAAGTTTTAATGGGGAAAAGAAGCTGCAACCAGTTTTGCTGTGCTAAAAGAAAAGCTATGTACCCCTCATGTTTTAACATTACTAGATTTTGATACATTATTTGAAGTTGAATGTGATGCTAATGGTGTGGGAATAGAAGCTGTTATTTCACAAAAAAAGAAACCAATAACTTATTTCAGTGAGAAGCTCAGTGATGTAAGGTGCAAGTGGACCACGTATGACAAAGAATTTTATTTTATTGTGCGTGCTTTGAAGAATTAGGAGCATTACTTGGTTGGGCGAGAATTTGTTTTGTACTCAGATCATGAGGCATTGAAGTACTTGAATAGTCAGAAACGGATCAGTAAAGACATACATGCCAGGTGGTTTCAGTTTTTATAGAAGTTTCCTTTCAAGCTAAAGCACAAGGCTGGAGTACAAAATAAAGTAACAGATGTATTGAGTAAAGTGCAGATCTGTTGGTGACAATGAGACAAAAAGTTGTGGGTTTTGATACAGTCAAGGAATTATATCATACAGATGAGGATTTTCATTATGCATGGGAAAGTGTATCACAAATCAACCTGTTGGGGATTTTACGTTAATGATGGTTTTTTAATGTGAGGCAACCAGTTTTGCATTTTTAAATCTTCATTGAGAAAAAAGTTGATTAGAGACTTGCATAGTGGAGGTCTTGTTAGTCATTTAGGCCGTGATAAAATGATTGCTGCTGTTAGAGAAAGATATTATTGGCCACATCTGAAAAGGGATGTAACAAGATTTGTGCAGCGATGTTGCATATGCCAAATCGCAAAGGGACAGTCCCAAAATACTGGTTTGTATATACCTCTACATATTCCAGAAAATATTTGGGAGGGTTTATCTATGGATTTTGTGCTTGGTTTGCCTCGAACGCAAAGGGGCATGGATTCTTTTTTTATTATTGTGGATAGGTTTTCTAAAATGGCCCACTTTATCCCTTGCAAGAAGACTTCAGATGCAAGTGGAATAGCCAAATTGTTGTTCAAGGAGGTTGTTTGTCTACATGGTGTGCTTAAAACCATCACTTCAAATCAAGACAGCAAGTTTCTTGGTCATTTTTGGAGGACTTTGTGGAAGATGTTTGATTCATCCTTGAATTACAGTAGCACAACTCATCCACAAACTGATGGCCAAACTGAATCGGTGAACAAAACCCTTGGCAATCTGATTTGTAGTATTTGTGGTGATAGACCAAAGCAATGGGACTTCGCATTGGCACAAGCAAAGTTTGCTTATAATAATGCTATTCATAGTGCCACAAGAAAATCTCCATTTTATATTGTGTACACAAGGTCACCATAGCATGCTCTTGACTTGGTCAAGTTGCCTAAAGTTCCTGGATTTAATGTAGCTATGAAAAATATTACTAATCAGTTGCAAAATGTTCAAGAAGTGGTGAAAAAGAAATTAGAGCAAGCTAATGCCAAGTACAAGAAAGTTACAAATCTACACCATAAAAAGCATATTTTTGAAGTAGGAGATCAAGTGATGGTGTTTCTGTGAAAAAAAAAAAGGTTTCTAGTAGGGACTTATAGTAAGTTACAACCTAAGAAGTACAAACCATACCAGATTTTGAAGAAGACCAATGACAATGCATATGTTGTGGATCTACCAGACACAATGGGGATTTCCAAAACATTCAACATGGTGGATATTTACCCATTTCATTCATCAGATGAACCTTTGTATCCAAATATACAAGTTAACTCGAGGTCGAGTTTTTCTCAAAAGGAGAGGACTGACTTAGAATGTCTAGCAAATAATTTCTTCAAGCAGGCTGAGTGTCAAAAGCCAAAACGAAAAGCCCAAAAGTCATAAATGGGCATGTTCATAATTTTAATATTTTCCTTGTTAGTTAGGAGTCTACATAGGAATTACAAATATAAAAAAATTTCTCTTTTATTTAATTTACTTGTATTAGGACTTTAGGATAGTCTTGTTCTAATTAGGAATAAAACATTTATTTTATTTAAATCTCTTGTTAACTATTTTAGTTGTACTAGACAACCAGAGGTAGAGTTTTTTTAGGATTCGGGCCTATAATATTATAAATAGGACCTTTAGGCTTAGTTTTTGAATAATCGAATAATATTACTAAGTTCCTCTCTCAAATTTGAGTTTAAAGTTTCAATATTTGAAACTTGGTTATTAACTTAAAGGCATAGTCAAGAGCTAGCCTTTATTTCCATGCTAACTCGCTACGTCACAGGGCCTGTGAGCCAAGAATCTTTAAGTAAGAGTAAATACCTTATAGTATTTATTGTTGATTTCAACAAAATGACTTGGATTTATTTACTTAAATTCAAGTTTGAAGTTTTTGAGGCATTTGTTAGATTTAAGGTAAACGTTGAAACTGAATCTGGTTTAAAGTTGAAGAGTGTGAGATCAAACAATGGTGGGGAATTTACTTTATCAAAATTCAAGAATTATCTTGAGGCTGAAAGGATTCATCATCAACTTACAATTCCTTACTCACCTCAACAGAATGGGGTAAGTGAAAGGAAAAACAGATCAATACTTGACATGGGAAGTTGCCTTCTGTTTGAAAAAGAGCTTTCAAAGAAGTTCTGCGCAGAAGCTTGTAATAGTGTTGTATACTTGTTAAACAGATTGCCAATAAGAGCTTTAATAGGGAAAACTCCATATGAAGCTTGGTATGGCAGTAAGCCCTCAATTGATCATCTTAGAATATTTAGCAGTTTCTGCTATCATCAAATTCTTGAGAATTACAGAGACTAACTTGAACACAGGTCAGAAACAAGAGTCTTAATTGGTTATAGTGAGCAGTCAAAAGGATATAGAGTTTACCTGGTAAGGTCAGATAAGGTTGTGGTTGCTAGGAATGTTGTATTTGATGAAGACTCTAAATGGGACTTGTCTGCAAATGAACCAAAAAGATCAGCATCACAATTCAGTATTGAGATGCATGAACTAGTTGAGACTGAGCCATATACTACAGAACACAATGTAGGTGATGATGAAAATTATCCAGTCAGAGGCAGTCAAGGTCTTGATGATATTTATTACAGATGTTTAGTTACTACAATTGAACTTGACACGTACCAAGCAACAGCAAAATCTGAGGAATGAAAAGTTGAAGAAGAGATTGACACAATAAACAAAAAAACCATAGGGTCACTTGTTCATAAACTTGCAAAACACCATGTAATAGGAGTTAAATGAGTCTTCAGGAATAATTTTAACTCCGATGGTGCTCTAAACAAGTGCAAAGCAAGATTTGTTGCTATAAGGTACTCACAACTTTCAAGTGTTGTTTTTCTACAAACCTTTTCTCCTGTATCTCATTTTGAAACCATTCAACTATTATTTGCACTATCAACTGCATTTGGATGGAAAATGCATCACTTAGATTTGAAATCTACCTTTGTAAATAGCACATTAGAGGAGGAGATCTATGTTGAGCAACCAGAAGGATTTAAAGTTGAATCTCAATCAAATAAGGTTTACAGATTACATAAAGCATTGTATGGCCTCAAGAAGGCTCTAAGAACTTGGAATGGTAAGATTGATTCCTAACCTGGTGAATCTTGGGTTTGAGATATTGATTCCTAACCTGGTGAATCTTGGGTTTGAGAAAAGCTCCAATGAAACAACCTTATATATTCTCAAACATAAAGGCAAAGCTCAAGTAATTATTTTACTATATGTTGATAATATTTTGGTGACAGGTAACAATGATGAAGAAATCAGTAGATTTAAAGTTGATATGAAGAAGAATTTCAATATGTCAGACCTTGTTATGATGAAGTATTTTCTTGGAATGCAAATATGCCAAACTAACAAAGGCATTTTTGTATCATAAAAGAATTACATTCAAGAAATTCTGAACAAACTTCACTTGAGCAATTGCAATTTAGTTTCTACTCCTTTTGTGGTAAACCAGAAATTTTCCATTAATGATGGTTGCAATTTAAGAAATGCATTAGTTTTCGGAAGTTTGGTTGGAGGCTTACTAGACATCTTCTCCACTCGTCTATAATTGGTTTAATCAGTTAGTCTACTCTCCAGGTTCATGAAAGACCCCACTAATGTCAATTTTGCTGCTATTAAACACATCCTTAGATACTTAAGGGGTAGTATCAAATCTGGTATACATTATTGCAAAATGAAGGAAATAAACTTGGTTGGTTACTCAGATAGTGACTGGGCAAACAATGTTCATAACTCCAAAAGCACTTTGGGGTATATTTTTACTCTTTGTAATGGGGAATTTTCCTAGAATTCACATAAGCAATGTGTAGTTGCTTAATCGTCAGTTGAAGTAGAGTATATAGCAGCTAATGCAGCAACAAATCAAGTGTCTGGTTAAGAAAAGTCTTGAATTACTTGACTTTTGTACAAGAAACTTTAACCAGCATATCTGTTGATAACAAATTTGACATTGCCATTACAAAGAATCCTATGTTCCATGGCAAAACTAAGCACGTCAAGGTAAAGTTCCATGCTATCAGGGAAGCTAAAAGGAGTGGTGAAATTGTTCTGGAGCATTGTTCATCTAAGAATCAAATTATAGATATTATGACTAAGACTTTGCCTAAGCCTAGGTTTGAAACTATTAAAACCATGGTGTGCGTCAAGGATGAAAGCTTTAAGGAGGAGTGTTAGGAATAAAGCATGTATCAAATTACTACGTGGACATCTTTATGTCCTTTTTGCTTTGTTGTACTAGTTGTTAAGTGCCTAATGTACTTGTTTATGATGTGTTGCAATGCATGTAACTAGCATTCACACTTGTCTTAATGTATAACAGGTGTCAATCATGCATTACTTGTATATATACAATTTGCTTATGAAGTAATGAATGAAGAACTTTGGACATATCAATTTGCTTCTTCAATGCTTTGTATTTAGTAACTCTTTTTCCAGAATACTTTGTCTTTACATTACTTCTAGAAACTGAGTTTATGACACACACATACACACACACACATATATATATATATATATATATATATATATATATTAAATAATCACTCCTAGTCCTAGTGCGGTAATCCCGTTGGAGAGGTTTCAGTTAGTGCAGATAAACAAGATTTTGCTTCAAAATGATTTGAAGTTGTTGTAAAATAGTGCTTGAGAACTAATTTGAATATTGGCACTTTTAATTTAAATATTCTTGCAAATTGCAATTGTTTTTGATGTACAGGAACATTCAACTTTGATTGTGGTGGGATGATTTGGTTTGTTCCTTCAACTCTTATTCTCTTAAGTTGGGGAACTTTGTGGATTGCCTCAATTGTAGTCTGATCTCATTGCAATTGGACTGTTTTTTTTTTTTTCTTATATATGTCAGTCAAGCAAAAGAGAAATTATGTGTCTTTTAATACAGCCTTGTATCAGTACTATTTTGTTAAGTCATTTTAATAAATATATTCATTAATGAAATCTCATATGCTTTTTTTCAAAAAAAAAATTTTCATTAATATCTGAACATTGACATTAATAATTTTATTAGAGCTGGAAATCAACGACATTACAAGCTCCAAAATTGCTAAATATTTAATTTAACATTTGGAGCATGCTTTCTTTATTTTTTTTCAAACTGCAAAATTATATATACTCTCTTCGTCTCATTTTTTAATTTGTCTTTCTTTAATAGCTTGGATGTCCCCAAGCTACTGAGTTTTTTTTTTCTTTTTGGACCCTAAAAAATATAAAACATCAAATTCATATGAAATACATTAAAATCAACAAAATTTTTTTGAACTCCGTGAATATTAAATAGAGATGAATAAAATGAGACGAAAGGGAGTATAAAATTAACGTGATAGTGGAGGACTTTGAGGCTACCACCTGGAAAGTGGAAACCATGACCCAAAAATATCAGCAATGTGGATGTAGCAGTCATTCCTAGTGCGGTAATATATTCTGCAGATGTGTACTATTGGTAAGCTTGATTACTTACTTAGCATCTTCTTCTTGCAACAATGAATAGGCTCTTATTAGCTGTTGCTGTCTTAGCCACCTTGCAAGTGCCAGCTACGTCTGAGTTTGACTTCTACAAGCTCAGTCTCATGTGGCCACCATCTGTTTGTAACGTCGGAAAGGAGTGTATTCCAGACATCCCCAAAATGTTCACCATCCATGGTTTATGGCCACAATATGGTGATGACAGACCGGTGCCTCCCTACAACAAGGATCCTTCATGCGCCGATATCACTCCCATGAGTTCAGCAGATGCTATGGTAAGAATTTTATGGTCCTATTTATATATATTATTTTTATTCTTACAATTCTTATTAGTTATTTATTTAATTAAAACTTGTAGAGTCAATTGCGGTTCATCGAAGGAGAATTAACGAAATATTGGCCAAACCTTTTTACCATAGATGGTAAACGCGATGATCAGTTTTTTTGGAGACATGAATGGGAAAGTCATGGAATGTGTTCGAATTATCCTCATGATCCTTTTGGTTATTTTTACAAGGCCTTTTCACTCACGACTCAGTACAATCCATTAGAAGGTAATTATACATACAAATTTATTAAATATAGCTTTAAATTCATATTCAATGACTCTATTTATTAAGGACACATTGACAAAACCCTGTGAACAAATTAAACGAAAGCAATATTATTTATATCTTTTGCTTCCCTCCTCCAACCAGTTATGGGAATTCAACCTGGAGATGAACTACATAAAGTGGGAACCATATTAGAAACTGTAAGGCAAAATTTGGGAGCATATCCTCAAATTGCATGTAACACTCTGCCTGGCACTGCGGACCGGTGGAAGATCCGTCAGCTGTGGGAGATCCGTTTTTGTTTTAACAGGGCAGAGCTACTTTCTGTCCTTCGAGACTGCCCCAACAAATTGGCTGGTACCTGTTCGGAGGAGACTGACCTTATAAGGTTCCCTCCAAATCCTTTTTACTAGTTAGGCGGTGTTGCGAATTCAGTAAAAATAAATAAGCAACTCAGGCTTACTTTAATGGTTGCTACTCGTCAATAGGAGGATTAGAGTCTAAGGTTCGCATCCCAGACTCACTTCTCGAGCTATGTAATGCTATGAAAGAATTTAGTAAAACTTTGCCACACCTTTAAAACTATATTCCTGGCTTTACAACAGGTGCTTGGAATTGTGAATCAATCTACCTGTATCTTGAGTGTACTACTTTAATAAACTCTGGTGCGTCTTTGGATCTTATTTAACTCCAATCTTACTCTCGGATGTCCTTTCTCCAATCTGAACCATGCATATGCTTAAAACGAGTCAAAAAAAAAAAACTCTATATTTAGTTTAAATTGTGCAATAAAATTTAATACCATTATCAGAACTATAGTCTAATCAATGATGAACATGTAAAATGTGAATTAAATAATAGCTTTCCAAAAAAAAATTGATATGAACAACAAAAAGGTATTTATATTTAATACAGATTGTCACACAGATTAATTTATTGAAGGTAGTACTCCATATTTACTTTGACACAATGTGCACCCAAAAATATTTTGATTGGTCACATTATCTGAAGAGAGCTTTTTTATTTGAAAGAGTGGTGAAGACAAGCACTTGCTTCCATGTGGTAGTATTTGGCAAAGATTGCAAATTATTCACTTCAGCATCACATGACATTGTGTTAGGATAGTCTTGAATTGTGATTTAATTAGGATTGTTTAATTCTAATTAAATTAGTATACCTTATAAAATAAGATCTTTAAATCTAGTTAGATTAGAATAACAATTCCTAATTCTATTAGGATAAGGTTATTGTATTTGATATTATAAAAGGACCCTATGGGTTAAAGAATAATAATCACCTAGATTTAGAGAAAGTGATTTAGGTGTACGTGGGATAAGGGTTATGAGTTTGAGACTGTTTCTTGTAATCTCCTGATTTTTTTCTTAGTGAATTTTTCTCTGTTGCTGTGCCGTGGACGTAGGTCATCAAAAGACCGAACCACGTAAATTCTTGTGTTCTTGTGGGGGTGCTTGATTTCTTTCTTTCTTTATTCTATTGATTGGGTTAGATCTTGGGAAATTCTTTAGAGACAATTCCGCAATTTCCCAACAAACTGGTATCAGAGCTTTAAGGTCTTGGGTCAATCTGAATCTCGCTATGGCAACTTCGTCGGCCAAGTATGAGATTGAAAAGTTTAATGGAAGAAACGATTTCAGCCTGTGGCGTGTTAAGATGCGCGCATTGCTAGTGCAACAAGGACTGTTGAAGGCACTGAAGGGAAAAGAACATCTTCCCTCGAATTTATCTGATAGTGAGAAAGATGACCTTATGGAAAAAGCACATAGTGCTATTCTCCTTGCTTTGTCTGATGAGGTGCTAAGAGAAGTCACGGATGAAGAATCTGCTGCTGCAGTGTGGTTTAAACTCGAAAGTATTTATATGACCAAGTCCCTGACGAATCGGCTTTATATGAAGCAACGATTGTATACTCTCAAGATGAGTGAAGGTACGTCCGTTAATACCCACATTGATGAATTTAATAGAGTTATTCTTGATTTAAAGAATATCGATGTTAAAATTGAGGATGAGGACCTAGCCCTAATTCTTTTATGTTCTTTGCCTCCATCGTATGAAAATTTCGTGGATACTATGCTTTACGGCCGAGACACTCTCACTTTCGAGGATGTAAGGGCATCTTTAAATTCCAAGGAATTAAAGAAGAAAGTTGGTGGTATTCGGAATGAAAATCAAGCAGAAGGTTTGGTTGTAAATAGAGGTAGAGGTAAAGAGAAAGGCTTAGACAGAAAAGGTAAATCTAGAGCAAAAGGGAAAACTTGCTGGAATTGTGGTCAGAAAGGGCATTTTCGTCAAGACTGTATCAAATTCAAGGATGATGAAAAGTTTAATAAGTCTGAGAATACTGCAAACGTGGTTGGAGATGACTTTGATACTTTTGAGGAAACTGATAATGTTCTTGCAATTACTAATTGTAACCTGATGGATACATGGATCTTGGATTCGGCTTGTTGCTTTCATATATGTCCTAGGCGTGATTGGTTTACAACTTATCAATCTGTTAATATGGGCACTGTACAATTAGGAGATGATTTCTCTCTCTCAGTTGTTGGAATTGGCACAATTAGAATCAAGATGTTTGATGGTATGGTAAGAACACTTGAGGTAAAACATGTCCCTGACATGAAAAAGAATTTAATATCCTTGAGTTTGTTAGATAAGAAGGGCTACAAATATAGTGGCCAAGATGGTGTCTTGAATGTATCTAAAGGAGCCTTAACTATCATGAAGGGCAAGTTATCCGGTGACCTTTATTGTCTAGTGGGAAACACGGTCATTGAAACTGTTTCTGTGGTCTCATCTAATGATCCTGAAGATGATGTAACACGTTTATGGAATATGAGATTTGGTCATATGAGCGAGAGAGGGATTAGAAAACTAAGTAAGCATAGTTTGCTGTGTGGTCAAAAGAGTGGAAAGCTAGATTTCTGTGAGCAACATAGAGTGAAATTTAGCACTAAAACTCATCAAACCAGGGGTACAGTAAACTACATCTATTTAGATTTGTGGGATCCTTCTCCGGTGGTATCAAAAGGTGGATCATTATACATGTGGATCTTTATTGATGATTTTTCAAGAAAGGTGTGGACGTATCTTCTAAAGGCTATGAGTGAAGTGTTAACCACCTTTTTGCATTGGAAGGTATTGATCGAGAAGCAGACTAAGAAAAGGATCGAGAGCTTTCGAACAAACAAAGGTTTGAAATTTTGCAAATGTGAGTTTGGTCTATTCTACAAGAATGAGAAAATCGTTAGACATCGCACTGTCGACAAAACACCATATCAAAACGATATTGTAGAATTGATGAAGAAAACACTTTTGGAGAGAGCAAAATACGTGTTCTCAAATGTTGGCCTAACCAAAGTATTTTGGACAGAAGCTATCAACAAGGCTTGTTACTTGGTAAATCGGTCTCCATCAACTGCAATTGAATTTAAGACTCCCAAGGAAGTTTGGTCTGGTAAGCCTGCTGATTATTTTATATTGAGAGTATTTGGTTGTCCTGTTCATGTTCATGTGAGTGATGGTAAACTTGAGTTGAGGGCGACAGAGTGCATATTCCTAGGCTATGCATATGGGGTGAAGGGTTATTGGTTGTGGTGTACTGATTGTAAGTTCCCCAAGTTTATGGTGAGTCGGGATGTTACCTTTGACAAGTCTGCATTACTTTGTGGGATAAAGTCTAGAATTGCAAACACATCAGACCAAGAAGTTGGCAAGCAGGTGGAGCTTGAAATCAATGCTCTTGTGACAGTGCGAGATGATAGTGAAATCCAGAAAGAATTGCAAGAGGTACAAGAATTGGTATCTCAACGAAGCATTACTTGTATTGATGGTGATTTTGATTCTTATGTTTTATTTGTGGAAGTAGAGATTGAAGAGCCTTACTTTTATCATGAGAAAATTATATATGTCGAGTCTTCTAAGAAGATTGAGTCTCTACACTGGGATCAAACATGGGAGCTTGTGAAAACACCTAAAGTTACTATTGAAGTTGGCTTAGTGTGTGAAGGAGGTGCAAACATTAGTCGTAATGTGGTTGGCTTCTCCAAATCAGATTTTGCTGGTGATCTAGATAGTAGAAGATCTCAAACGGGGTATGTGTTCACTCTCTCAGGATCTGCAATCAGTTGGAAAGCAGTTCTTCAATCAACCTTTGCTTTGTCTACAACTGAAGCTGAATATATGGCTGTGACCGAGGCAGTGAAGGAGGCTTTGTGGCTTAAAGGCTTGGTTAGTGATCTTGGTTTTGAACAAACACAAACAGTTGTGTTTTGTGATAGTCAAAGTGCTATACATTTGACTAAAAATCAGATGTTTCATGAGAGAACCAAACACATCCAAGTCAAGTGTAACTTCGTTCGAGAGATTATTTCTAAAGGTGAGATTGTAGTAAAGAAAATAGCTACAGATGAAAATCCGGCAGATATGCTAACTAAGTCAGTTTCTGGGATAAAGTTCAAGCATTGCTTGGACTTGATCGGTGTTCGTAGTGCTTGAGGCCCATTGGGGCAGTGGCGGTGTCGACAGAGATTGGTTCGTAAGGTGGAGCTTGGTGAATTCAAGCCTAAGGTGGAGATTTGTTAGGATAGTCTTGAATTGTGATTTAATTAGGATTGTTTAATTCTAATTAAATTAGTATACCTTATAAATAGTCTTTAAATCTAGTTAGATTAGAATAACAATTTCTAATTCTATTAGGATAAGATTCCTAATTAAATTAGGATAAGGTTATTGTATTTGATACTATAAAAGGACCCTATGGGTTAAAGAATAATTATCACCTAGATTTAGAGAGAGTGATTTAGGTGTACGTGGGATAAGGGTTATGAGTTTGAGACTGTTTCTTGTAATCTCCTGATTTTTCCTCTTAGTGAATTTTTCTCTGTTACTGTGCCCGTGGACATAGGTCATCAAAAGACCGAACCACGTAAATTCTTGTGTTCTTGTGGGTGTGCTTGATTTCTTTCTTTTTTATTCTATTGATTGGGTTAGATCTTGAGCAATTCTTTAGAGACAATTCCGCAATTTCCCAACACATTGTCACCTGTTCATTGAGCTATGTATAAAGTTTGACTCCCACGATGTGATCGAGTTGGATGAAGCTTGTCTCTGATAGAATAAAGCTAAACCAAGTTTTGGAACTCTGTTTTTATTTATCCACCTGCATCTTCCTTAATTTGTCAACGTTTGGTACTGGTAAATAGTTTACTTTATAAGTCATTTTGCCATTGGAAAATTGGCTACTAGACAAGAAAACTGATAAACCATAGTCAGGTAAACAATTGAGGAGGACTGCTCGTTCCTGCCTCTTGGAAATTTCCTGATGGAACTAAAATCAAATTCATGATTGAGAAAAAAAAACTTAAATATCATATTTAACTGTAACTTAAGCTCATTATATGCAAAAATCTCTTGAATTTTAGTTGCAAGCTATATAAATCATTGTTGCATTATGTCTTGAATTCGAATAGTAACAAGGGGAGAATGAGGATTATGAGACAGATATAGATGGTTTACCTCTCTTTTACATATCTTCAGCCTAATAGACTTTCATGTGTAAACAGATGAAATTAAAGCATTTGATTATATACACGTTTGTTTTCCTGCAAACAGGTATGGGATTTGGACCCGGACAAGCTCTGTGCAAAGCGAAAGAGATGAGGGATGCTACCAGAGCAAAATTGGGAACATATGCCGAAATTTCACGTAATAAAGTGAGGCGGAGGATCCAATTGAAGGAGCTCCCCCTTATGCTTTAATAGGGCAAAGCCCCGCTTCGTCCTTTGAGACTCCCCAACAAAATATTCTACTGCTCGTTCAAGTGACAATGACCAAATAAAGAATGCATTGCCTGCGCTTAACTATATTGTTGGTTCAAACCAACAAAGTTTGATTATATGTTTGTTTTCCTCCTCCAACCAGGTATGGGATTTGAACTGCGATAGAAGATCCCTACACAGCAAAGGAGATATCAAAATGGTATGGAGATAGTATACAATTGGATTGATGATGGAGGGCCACCATTCCATGTCGAAGATTCAGTAAAAGTTAATGTAGATATATGCAGCAATCATTCCTAGTCCTAGTGCGGTGATCCCATTGGCGAGGTTTAAATTAGTGCAGTTAAACAGGATTTTGCTTGAAAATGATTTGAAGTTGTTGTAAAATTGTGCTTGAGAAATAATTTAATATTGGCATTTTTAACTTAAATATTGTTGCAAATTGCAATTGTTTTTTATGTACAGGAACATTCAACTTTGATTGTGGTGGGATGATTCGGTTTATTTTTTGAACTCCTGAGTTGGGGAACTTTGTGGGATTGTCTTAGTTGTAGTCTGATCTCATTGCAATCGAACTGGTTTGTTCTTTGTTGTATTTGTCAATCAAGCAAAGAAAGAGGAATTATGTCACTTCTTATACAGTCTTATACCATTATCATTTTATCAAGTAATTTTTGTAAATCTATTCATTAATGAAATCTCATATAATTTTTTTAAAAAAATAATTTTATTAATACCAAAGCACTGATTCACTTGTTGTTATCTCAATAAAATTGAGATATACACATACAATTAAAGAGAAAAGTTTACATCATCATAAACTTATGTGAAATATACAAAAATCAAAACAAAATACATAATTTTCATTCTAAAATTACCATCAAGTATAAAACATTTTTGATCTATCAGCACCAAATTTGACTAAAGAATCTGCAAAATAATTTATTTTTCTAATAGTATGTAAATTACAATTGTTTTCAATCAGTAACTGTTATATGTATCTTTTGGTGAAAACTAAATAGAAATAAATTAAATTAAATTTGGTGAAAATTAAATAAAGAGAAATAAAATGAGAGGAAAGGGAGTATAACATTGACGTGATAGTGGAGGCCACTACCTGGAAAGTGGAAACCACAACCCAAAAATATCAGCAATGTGGATTTATCAATCACCCCTAGTGCGGCAATATTTTCCCATTGGTGATCTATTGGCACTTTTTACTATTTTTAGGCTTGACAATGATTCAAAGTTGCTATAAAAACCCTTGCTTATGTTCATTGAATGAATGCAAAAATTGGACAGTACTTGGCAAGCTTAATTACATATTCTCTTTGGCTGTAACAATGCATTGGCATTTCCTGGTCGCACCTGTCTTAGCCACAGTGAGCTAACTTTGCCACCTACAAACTCAGTCTGCGTTGGCCACCTTCTGTCTGTAATGATCCAGCAAGCTTCAAATGCAAACCAAACGTTCTCGACACTTTTACTATCCACGGTTTATGGCCACAATTCACTAATGGCAATCTGGTGCCTCCCTATGATCCGGAAACAAATAGATGCACCGATGTCACTCCTGTGAGTCTAGACCAATTTTTGGTAAGTTAAATTGTTTCCGCTTTTGATGTATTCATTAATATTTTTTCATTGGTTTTTATTGCTTATCCATTGGTTTATTCAAACTTTTAGAATCTAGTGACACCCCTCCATGAGTTCTTAAGGAGATTTTGGCCAAACTATGGAGACTATCAGAATCTGACAATGAATGAGAAGTTTCGGAAACTTGAATGGAAATTTCATGAAATGTCTTTTGATTATCCTAACAATCCTTATCGTTACTTCAGGACCACTGTATTTCTCGCCATCAAATACATTGATCCATTCAAAGGCAAAGTATATACACAATTTAATACTAAATATACAACTTTTTTCCCAGTAATTGTAAGTTACTAATTATAACTTTAATTTTATATATATAAAACCTTGTTTAATTGAGGGTTCATGACAATAGATAAGGGACTTGAAGGCAAGTTGAAGCTCACCATATGCCCAACTCTCAAAGTTAAATTGCAAGCTATTTAAAATTTTTGAAAATTTTAAATTCAAAAATTGAAATTTCACTGTTAAAACATGTCTCTGAATATACCTATTTCTAGGATAATATCTCAGTAGTTATAACTTGAGATCCCATAGTGAAAGTCTCAAATTCAAATTTTAAGATGGTGAAGTTATATTCAAAGAATGGAAGAGGGTTATCTCCTATATATTATGTAGCCCAAGATCATAACACAATATATTTCTATACATAGTATAAATAATTGGTATCACATATATCAACGAAATCTATTGTAAAGAGATATTTTAATAGTTAGAATTTAAAATTTTGTCGTATGAAATGGAAGGATATTACCTCTTTCTACATAACCGAAATTGAATAACTTTCACATGTAAAAAAAAAATACCAAAAGGAAAGCAGTATCGATTATATATTTCCTCCTTTCCAACCTGCAGGCACCAGAATCGTACCCTGACTAATTTCTTATATGGCAAAAGATATATCAGATGCTATCAAAGAAAACCTTGGAGTATATCCTCAAATTGCCTGTGACGAACTGAGGGGAACAGTCCAACTGAAGAAGGTCCGGTTATGCTTTAAAAAGGGGGACAGTGAAAACCCACCATACATCCTTCAAGACTGCCCCATAAGATATGCTAACAAATGTTCAGATGAAACTGACAAAATCACGTTCACTCCTCATGGTCTAAATGGCTAAAGGAGAAGTAGAACTAGCTAGTTCCCAAGCTAGTGGGGATGTTGTGAAGTAGTAAGTAAGAATAAATAAACCTGGAAAGCTATGTACTTAAATTGCTTTCAAGCAATGTTTTCGTAAACTTTGCCACACCCTTAACAGCTATCTAATTGGCTTTACTTACCACTGGAGAACCAGAGAAAGATAAAACGAGAGAGAAAATATAATTGAACCTAAAGTCTCTCTACTGTCTTTTCATTCAACAATAACACTTATAAATACATTTATAGGAGAGAGAAAATAAAAATAAAATAAAATAACATGTAAAGTAAAATAACTGTGCAATATCCATGTCTTATATAACCACCTACTTCACAATACAAACCCATTACCCAACATGACAATAACTGTAAAAGAGAAAATAAATTGATATTAACTAATAAACAAAAAAACTGTTATGAATAACTGAATATAGTTCTTCAAGTCAGATCTCATTCTTCAACAGACCTCCTTGAGATTGACTTGATGAACTCCCACAACTGGATTCTGTCATGTGATTGAAACATCCGTTATTAAGGAGCCATGTGTTTTCCTTCTTATCACTAGAAACCTTGGCCATGAATAACTGCTCCTCTACCATATCAATTTCTTAAGCTATTGTTGCCTTTTCATCAACATGATTGCTCTTGGATTGGAAAACTTTCTCTATGTGACTAAGCTGGTTACAAGACCTACACTTCACATTAGGCCTGTACCAACAAAACTTTGAAGTATGATTACTTTTTTTGCAGTATTGACATGGGAAAAACTTGTTACCTGGTTTATTTGAGTTCCCATCACCATTTCTCCACTCCTTGTCTCTTTTATCTCCTTCTCTGTTTCTTGGGTTGCTATCACCAATTCGAAAATCCTTGGTCCTTGCTATTAGAACATTTTTAATTGCATCATCATTGCGATAGGCCCTCCTTTGTTCTTGAGCTTGTAAAACATTTACAAGTTCTATCACCGAGAGTTGAGAAAGGTTTTTGGAGTCCTCAAGTGAAGAGATTTTTGCTTCAAACTTTTCTGGTAAACTTACCAGAATTTTGTTGACGATTTTACAATTTGACAACTTCTCACCAAGGAGTCTAAGCTAATTCACCGGCTTCACAATCTTATCTGAGTATTCTTTGATACTCTCATTATCTTTCATTAGTAAATTCTCAAATTCTCTATGTAGATTTAAGGCTTGCATCTGACGAGTCCTCTCGCTACCATGTAACTCCTCCTTCAAGAAATCTCTAGCATCCTTAGGCAATTCACAAATCATTGTTCTTGTGAAAATAGTATCTGACATAGTCGAATGGATGGTGGAGGGAGCTTTAAATCTTTTCACCACTTCCTCGCTGTATTGCTTCATCTGTGCCACTGTGGGGTTGGTCTCTGTTCTGGTGGCTCACCTCCCATCTTCACAACCTCCTATAAATTGAAGGCTTTAAGATACGTCTTCATCTTCACAGCTCAGATGTCTTAATTTTCTCCTGTAAACATAGGTAGAGTAACAGCATTAAAACTTAAGGAAGCCATAGTTATTTTAAAAAGCTTGAGAATGAAGATTTGCAGAAAGAATTGTTGGTTTCTTTCTCAGTCCCTTAAGATCCTTTTTGGGGCTATGATACCATGTTGAAAATCTCAAGGATTTGTAATATTTGCATATTATTATATGCTAAAATGATGAAAGATAAAACTGAAAAACCAAATAAAGATAAAATGACAGAGAAAATATAATTGAACTCAAAGTCTTTCTACTGTCTTTTCATTCAACAATAACACTTATAAATATATTTATAGGAGAGAGAAAACAACAATAAAATAAAACAACAGGTAAAGTAAAATAATTGTACAATATTCATGTCTTATATAACCACTTACTTCACAATACAAACCCACTACCCAACTAGGCAATAACTGTAAAAGAGAAAATAAACTAATATTAACTAATAAACTAAAAAACTATTGAGAATAACTGAATCCGGTTAACATGAAGTTCTTTCATATGATCTTTCTTCTCATATATTACACTATTTATGGATGTATTTCAGTTTTTTGAGTTCAGATAATTTACGAAGAATTTATAAAGAATCAAAATTTAACAATACAAAAGAGCAAAAAAAATAAAGAATGTTAGACATGTTAGCTCAAGAATAATGAGGAAATATCCAAAAGGGGGTAAATTGGATGCCAAAAATTTCTTTTCTTCAAATCAAATTTTCAATGAACGCAAGCTTGAAAATAAGTTCTCAAATTTGATCTCACTTTAAAACATGTCAAAAATAATATAGAAACCAAATGAACAAGTAAGTAGAAAGTGGATTTTCAAGACTCTTCAAAAGTGAGATGCACAAGCGTACCAAAGTATATTAAAAGTGTTTTGAAGAGTGAGTTAAAGAACAAGTTCTCAAAACTCTTCAAGGGGAAATGTGCAAACATATCAAAGTGAATCAAAACAAATTTGAAAAGAGGATCAAGCATAACCTTTACATATTGCCTTGTACAAGATCAAGCACTATAAAATTGCCTTTTACAAAATCAAGCACAACCTCACACATTGCTTTTTCGAGGATCAAGCACGACCTCTTTGTCTACTTATGATTTGACTAACCTTCTAGTGTATTGTATCTCAATGTAATTCAATTATTTCATCAAATATCCTGGATATATCATAAAGCATGACACAGTGTTTACTTATGACATCCCATATTAGTCCTAAAGCTTCATATTGACCTATCAAGATCTATCAAGATTGCCTCGGCCAAGGACTTTGTCAATGTAAGCTATGAGCAATTGAGATATGTTCCCCTCAAATCACTTGAGGTGATGAATCCTTTCTGGACTACTCATTCATCTTCTCATGCTTCACGCCATATCTAAAAACATCCTATTTAGGCATCTAATCGCCTCCAAACCCATAAGGATGAAATCAAAGCATGACTATTCACATACAAGATGACTTGGTATCATAAATCTAAAGATTACATGCATTACTAACACATGAAAGTATTTTCATAGACACTTCAGTAAAATACCAAATGAAACTCTCATAACAAGTCATGTTCAGTGAACTTGTTCCTTAACAAGCACCCACATACTATCTCCAAGTATCTTACATACTTCAACTTATGAAATCGGTTGCTTACTTCCAAAGGAGGCTTAGCGTGTACCAATTTTTGAACATTGTCAATGCCCTTATTCTTGACAATACAATGACCAGGAACATATTTAGGAATAAGGCTTTGATGCATAAGAATCTCATAATTATAACCCTTATAATTTCTTTGTAAGGCCATTATGTTTCAAGAACTTTATATACATAAGCCTCTCATAACTCTTTATAAATAAACTCATGGATAAAGAAATACCTCATATATTATATAAAATATTCATAATATATTTAACATGAAATATGACTAATTAATGTAGTATTTTACAAGCACAAAACCGATTGGCTTGCAGGGTTTACACTAACAATACATGTATTAAGTTTACTGTTTTGGAGCTTGCTAGTTTTCATGTGTGATCATTGGAAATTCTAGATGAGTGGATACCGGGCTTTGGGAGGGCTCTCTGATGAGATAAAGGAAAGCTTTTGCTGTGTGTCTTTCAAGATTTGGAAAGGAAGTTGAGCCAGGAGATCTATCCATCAGCTTCTTGATTTTGTTGCCTTGTTGTGGATGAGGTATTATCTTTTGTGCTAGCTGATCTAAGGGGTTTTATGACATATTTGTTATGCCTGAAAGTGTTGTTGAGGGGCTGCACTTGTCTAAAGCTTTTGGCTATTTTTTATCGTACTCTTTTTGAGCTGTTTTTGATGTTGGGTATTGTTGGGTTCTGTTTTTCATATTTAGTTCTAAGCAAGGGATCTTGGGGTTGTTCCGACGGTCTTGGAATGATTAGTGGATTGTACCCGGGTTGTTTTTTGACTTTCTTGAATTTATTGTACGATCATCATGGGTGGTTTTGGGTTGAATTCTTCACTTATAGGCCCAGTTTTTGTTCTAAGGGCGCTGCATTGTTGGCGCATAGGTTGTTGATGATCAGTGCTGTCAAAATATTTTCGAGTGGCAGTCAACTTTTGTGATTGTACTTATTTTCAAAGTCCTTACCATCTCTTTATGTCATGAAAAGTCTTTTACAGATTATGCTAAAGACTTGATGATTGCACAATGGTAAAAGAAGGTTAATAAAATCAATGCCTTTTAAAAAAATTTAATGTTTTGAAAAAAAATAAAGAATATATTGATAAATTAATTTTTCATTAATTAATGTATAAATTAATAAATTATTAATTTATCGATTAAATAATATCTCAATTAATTAATAAATTTTATATTTCCAAAGGTATTGATTTATAGAAATTTATTATACATATAAAATAATAAAATAATAAAAAGTGGTAAAAAAAATTAATTTTTTATTAATTAATGTATAAATTAATAAAAAATGGTAGTTCTGGAGGTGTGGTGAAAGGAAAGCACTAAGGTGAGGGAAGAGAACTAATAGTCAGAGTAAGATATGATTATTGCAAGAATGATGGGAGATAAATAGAGAAAAGAGATAGAAATAATTGGATGGTACTTCTTAAATAACTGATATTAGCAAATGATACAAGAAAAGGTAACTCTCTTCTAGATAAGAAGAGCATTTATTCATTACACTATTATTTAATAAAGCAAGTACATATATAGCTTGCCACGTTTATTCTTCACTAATTCCACCCTGCCATAAGCTACATATTTTATAATTCTCACACTCTACTAGTAAGTGGAGGAAATTTTACTTGGTCATTGCCATTCGAACAACCATTCGAATATCTCTTGGGACAGTCTCGAAGGACGGAAGGCGGCTTTGCCCTTTCAAAGCATAAGCGGATCTCATTCAATTGTAGTGTGTTACTAACTTTGCCACATGAGATTTCAGGATATTTTCCCAGTTTTGTGTTGATAGCCTCGCTTATCTCGCGTGCTTTATAAAGATCTTGTCGGGGCACAAGTCCTTCAATTGTTTAGAAGACGAAACCAAACATATATATATATAATCAATGTTTTTTCTTAATGGAAAAAAGTCCAAAAAGATTAAATAGCTTGCAAATTAACTTCAAGAGAGTTTGGCATATGATGATGAGCTTAAATACAGGTATAAAGTATGATATTATTGAAGTTCTAATATTTAGTTTTATATTTGTGTGCATGATTTACCTTTGAGTGGATTGTTTGTAGTAGCAAGATTTAAAGCTGAGGTAAAATAACTGCTAGGGTCATCAAGATAATCAGAACACATTCCATGTCTTTCCCATTCAAGTCGCCAAAAGTCCTCATTCGTATTCTTCATCAGAAGGCTTGGCCAAAGTTTATTTAGTTTGTCTCGGATGGGTTGCAATGAAACCTATGATTTTGCATTAACAAATCAATAAACAATAAAAATTAAAATAACTTAATTAGAGAAGTATATGTCGACTAATTTAGCTGACATATCAAATATATCAATAGTACATAAAATTGAAAATAACTTGCTTACCAAAATTTGATCTGGAGCCGTAGGTTTGACATCGGTGCATTTATTAGTTGTTGGATTATAGGGAGGAACCGGCCTATCATCTTTAACAAATTGTGGCCATAAACCATGGATTGTAAAAGTTCCGGGGATGGGTGTCCGGTACTGGGAAGTGGCACAAACCGCAGGTGGCCATTGTAGACTGAGTTTGTAGAAGAAGTCAGGATAGTTATTCTGACCTGAAACTAGCAAGCTAAATGTGGCTAATACAGCAGCAACAAGCAAGTGCCTCTGCATTTTCACAGTGAAGATCAAGATGCTAATAAGTAGTTTATATACATCAATTCAATGTCTGCAAGGGTTTTTATAAATACTTTGAGTCAGCTATGGTCAGTCAAAACAAAAGAGACAAAAAAAAAGGAAAAGGAATAACTGCTCTGCCCATTATGAATAGAGAAAAATGATGAAAACCCCATCATTTTGCACCCATCAATTATATTTTGCCACATCAAAACTATATTGAATTTCTTTTGTTATCAAACAAATTCCCTAGAAAACAAAATATCAAATTTTAGTTAATGAAAATCCAATAGAGATAAGGTTAAGGAATAATAATGATGGAGATATCTCTTCTTCCTGGCACCAGGACCAAATTTTAGTTGTGATGTGACAAAATATAATTGAAGGGTGCAAATTAAAATGATGGGTTTTTCCATCATTTTGTTAGCTGTATGAACTTCGCCTGCCACAACAAGCTCCTAAGATTAGAATTCAAATCTCCATTTGAAATTAATCCAATTAATTAAACACGAAACTTTTAGACATATAGTTAAGTTTAGAAAGATAGTTAGAGGTTTTCTCGAGAGGTCTTCTTCTAGGGTAGTGAACATTTCCTGTAATTGATTCATTGATTATATTAACTCAAGTACGTGAAAGATGTTTTTATGTAAACGTTGTGTACTCAAGTTATACTAGAGATTAGGCGTAATAGTTTTTTCCATTAATTAATTATAGCTTGTTGAAGTTATGGATGCTCGTCAATTAATTCCATAATATGTAATGATATAAAGATGACAATATAACTGAGAACTATGCTAATAATTAAGCTTGCCACCCAATTTTTTTTACATTAATTCAATGTATACGAGGCTTTCTAACATAGGAACTCTGAATTTGTCTGGCTGCGGCCAAAAAACCAAAAGGACCACTTTGTAACCCCGTAAGTAGAATCAACATCATCCATAATTTTTGTGAGAAATATGAAAACTGAGAAGGAAGGTAGATATTTGCTGTGTTGAGACAATCATGTCAATCGTATTAGAACTCAACTACTCTACTCGAACACTCAACGTCCGAATTTCCTCTTTCACATGTCTCTTATCATTACCCGAGAGTGCCCCTTGGAGAGTCCGAAAGTGGATAAACCAGATTGAGGTGATGAAAACCCAACTGAAGAGGTGGAAGGTGATTCACACACTTAGAGAGGCCAATTCAGTTGCTGAAAACCTTGCCAAACAGGGGTACAACTTGCCACCAGCCTGGTGAATGTGTTTGGGGAGTCAAGTGATGAAGTGATTTGATTGTCCTTTGTTTTTTATGTTTGGTTGTTATTCTTCCTGTTGCTCTGCATCAGTTTGCTGATCTGATGCACTTCATCTGTTGAGACGCAGGATGTTAGTTTTATCGTTGCTCCTACCTTTTTTTTTTTTTTTTGGGGAAAACTTTCTTGTTTCAACTCCCTTTATTTTAATGAACTCACCAGGATTGGCTAAGAAAACACAAAAACGATTTGATTGTCCTTTGCTGGTCTTGTGTGAAGAAAGTCGGCCGACTAAGTCATTAGTTTTGATGTATGAACATTGTTTCCTGTTTTTTCTTTTAATGATGGTCTGTATAGTCATGGTTCTTGTGGGGCTGCTGCTGTGGTCAAGCTGCCGACGGAGGAATTTTTCCGAATACTATCATTAGAAAGTTTTTTTTTTCTTGATTCAAAATTTATTGAGAGAGTATTTAGATCAAATTTAACATGACTTTATTTAAAAGAATATTGTTGAATACCATTGTTAGTAGAATTTTATTGTTATTATTCGGGATTTGAATCTTGTGAGATAAATTTCTTTTCTTTTAAAATAATTTTTCATGACTTATTTATTTAAAATTATAAAATTTGTTAAAAACTACTATTCATTAGTATTCATTAAAATAAAATAAAATATGATCTTATATAGCAAATTATTAGGTTCAATAACTAACAATATTATAATTTTCTATTCATTGATCAAAACTAAATACAATAATCCACAAACTATGTAAAGTTAAATACAAAAATCAAATAATTAAATAATATATCTACAAAATAAATAAAAAAAAGATTTCTAATTTCAAGATATTACTAGACATGTAATACTATTTTCTATTAACTAGATTATAATTATGAACCCAAATTATCAAACTAATCAAAAACAATTTAGGCATGAAGTATTTAAAACTTTAATTTGGGTTGAAAATTACTGACAATTGACACCTAAATGAGTTGTTTTGAGAGTGAAAAACATAGCCAAGGACCAAGAAAGGAAAAGATTTAAATTCTTAGATAGACAAAGTAGTTTAGGTTTTGATTTTTTTAATAAAATCTTAAATTATAGAAGATTTTTTTTTTCTTTTTTTACAGTATTTAAATATTAATACATAAATTACCTTTTGATAAATCATTTTTATTTAGAGTTCTTAACCCCACTCTCTATAAAATTGTTAAAAAAATAATAAGATCATTAGTATATCAACTACCTTACATCCTAGATAAATAGAATAAAAATTAAAACATTTTAAGAAGGGAGTGGTGTCATGTAACACCACTCCTCCAACATATCGGCCCATACCTGTGCCTAATTATTTTGTTGGTTCAAATAAAAAATGCACTGGCTGCGCCTAATTATGAGATTTGAACTGCAATAGAAGATCTTTACACAGCAAAAGAGATATCAAAATGAATGGTATGGAGATGGTACACAATTGGCTTGATGATGGAGGACCGACGAGGCAACTACCTGGAAACCACCAGCCCATGTGGAAGGAACAGTAAAAGTTAATGTGGATACATATATATGTAGCAATCACTACTAGTCCTAGTGCGGTAATTCCATTGGCTAGGTTTCAATTGGTGCAGTTAAACGGGACTTTGCTTGAAAATGATTGGAAGTTGTTGTAAATTTGTGCTTTGAAATAATTTGAATATTGGCACTTTTAATTTAAATACTCTTGCAAATTGCAATTGTTTTCGATGTACACGAAGATTCAACTCTGGTTGTGGTGGGATGATTCGGTTTATTCCTTCAACTCTTGAGTTGGGGAACTTTGTGGGATTGTTTTAGTTGTAGTATGATCTCATTGTAATCAAATTGGTTTGTTTTTTTATTGTATATGTCAGTCAAGCAAAGAAAGAGGAATTATGTCTCTTCTTATACAGTCTTGTACTATTATCATTTTATCGAGTAATTTTTATAAATCTATTTATTAATAAAATCTCATATACTTTTTTTTAAAAAAATAATTTTATTAATACCAAAACACTGATACACTTATTGTTATCTCAATAAAATTGAGATACACAGACAATTAAAGAGAAAAGTTTACATTATCATAAACTTATCCGAAATATACAAAAATCAAAGCAAAATACATAATTTTCATTCGGAAATTACCATCAAGTATAAAATATTTTTCATCTATCAGCACCAAATTTGACGAGAGAATCTGCGAAAGAAATTATTTTTCTAATAGTATGCAAATTGTAATTGTTTTCAACCACTACTGATTATATGTATCCTTTGGTGAAAACTAAACAGAGATAAATAAAATTAAATTTTGAGAAAATTAAATAAAGAGGAAAAAAAATGAGATGAAAGGGAGAATAAAATTGACGTTATAGTGGAGGACAATGAGGCTACTACCTGGAAAGTGGAAACCACAACCCAAAAATATCAGCAATGTGGATTTAGCATTCACTCCTAATGCGGCAATACTTTCCTATTGGTGATCTATTGGCACTTTTTACTAAAATTAGGCTTGAGAATGCTTCAAAGTTGTTATAAAAACCCTTGATTATGTTCATTGAATCAATGCAAAAATTGGAGAGTACTTGGCAAGCTTAATAGCATATTCTCTTTGGCTGTAACAATGCATAGGCATTTCCTGGTTGCTGCTGTCTTAGCCACAGTGAGCTGGCTAGTGGCAGGTGAGAGTAACTTTGCCACGTACAAACTCAGTCTGCGTTGGCCACCTGCTCACTGTGATGCACCAAGCTTCGAATGTAAACCTCACGTTCTCGACACTTTTACCATCCATGGTTTATGGCCACAATTCGCTGATGGCAAAGTGGTGCCTCCCTATGATCCGGAAACAAATAGATGCACCGATGTCACTCCTGTGAATCCAGATCAAATTTTGGTAAGTTAAATTGTTTTTGGATTTTGATGTATTCATTAATATTTTTTCCATTGGTTTTTGTTGCTTATCCATTGGTTTATTCAAACTCATAGGGGCAAATGACACACCTCATAGAGGCTTTACGGAAATATTGGCCAAATTATAGAGACTATCAGAATGAGACACTGAATGAGAATTTCTGGAAACATGCATGGAAACTTCATGGAATGTGTTCTGATTATCCTGACAAGCCTTTTAGTTACTTCAGGAACACTGTATCTCTCAGCGTCAAGTACATTGATCCATTCAAAGGTAAAGTATATACACAATTTAATACTAAATATACCGATAATTATAAATTACTAATTATAACTTTAATTTTATACATATATATATATATATTTATATATAACCTTATTTAATTGAGGGTTCATGACAATAGATAAGGGGACTTGAAGCTCACCGTATACCTAACTCTCAAAGTTAAATTGTAAGCTATTTAAAATTTTTGGAATTTTTAAATTAAAAAATTGAAATTTCACCATTAAAACATGTTTTCCATAGTGAAAGCCTCAAATTCAAATTCTAAGATGATGAAGTGATATTCAGAGATTGGAATAGGGTTATCTCTTATATATTATGTAGCCCAATATCATAAGACAATGTATTTCATCGAATTATATCGATAAAGAGATATTTGAATAATAAGAATTTAAAATTTTATCCTATGAAATAAGAGGACGTTATCTCTTTTTACATAACTGAAATCGAATAACTTTCACATATTAAAAAAAATACCAAAAGGAAAGCAGTATCGATTTTATATTTCCTCCTTTCCAACCTGCAGGCACCAGAATCACACCCCGAATAGTTCCTTATATAGCAAAAGATATATCAGATGCTATCAAAGAAAAGCTTGGAGTATATCCTCAAATTGCCTGTAACGAAGTGGGCGGAACAGTCCAGCTTACGGAGGTCCGGTTATGCTTTAAAAGGGACAGGGAAAACTCACCATCCATCCTTCAAGACTGCCCCATAAGATATGCTTATAAATGTTCAGATGACACTGACGAAATCTCGTTCGTTCCTCATCTAATTGGCTAAATGAGAAGTAGAACTAGCTAGTTCTCAAGCTAGTGGGGATGCTGTGAAGTAATAAGTAAGAATAAATAAACCTGGAAAGCTATGTACGTAAGTTGCTTTCTAGCGATGATTTCGTAAACTCTGTCACACCCTTAAAAGCTATCTAATTGGCTTTACTACCACTGGTGCTTGGCAGTACGAATCACCTTATCTGTATTTCGAATGCACTTTAATAAAATTTCGTGTGTTTAATGTTGGATCCTTCTTTTTTTTTTTAATTATGGTTTTTTCCTCCATCATCAGTGATGCTGAGAAAATTGAAGATGAAAAAGAATTAAGTGTTGAAAGAAAATTCTGGAGAAGGAAACCCAATCGTCTCCTCACAGATTTATTAAGAAAAATAATATTTACAATTTTATATATATGCATGGGCGGACCCATGTTGGAACACTACTCACTTCTTAAAATATTTTAATTTTTATACAATTTATTTAAGATTCATGGTAGTTAATATACTAATTAACTCATTATTTTTTTATAATTTTATTGGGAGTAGGGTCAAAGACTCCAAATAAAAGTGATTTATCAAAAAGTAATTATGTATAAATATTTAAATACTATAAGGAAAGATAAAAATATTTTTTTTATAATTTAAGATTTTATTAAAAATGTTAAAACCTAAACTATTCTCTCTGTCTAAAAATTCAAGTTTTTTCCCTTCTTGGTTGATTGTGTTTTTTATTTTTTAAAAATAATTCATCTAGAATTCAATTGTAAGTAATTTTTAATTTAAATTAAATTTTTAAATACTTCATGTCTAAATATTTTTTGATTAGTTTGATAATGTGAGTTCATAATTATAATTTAGCTAATAAAAAATAAAATTATATGTCAAATAATATCTTAAAATTATATATATTTTTTATTTATTTTATAGATATATTATTTGATTTGTAACACTTAGAACTTTGATATGGTAACTAATAAAATTCATCGGATGTCAATTGAGGTTAATAGAATATTTAAAAAGTGATTCGAAAGTAAACAGGACAAAATGAGATGTTTTGGAGTCCTAAAAAATTAGTGAAAAAATTTTAAATAAAATAATATTAAAATATTAATATTTATTTATTATTAAAATTAATAATGAAAGAAGGGTATACGATTAATATAAATAAAAGAGAAGAAGTAAAAATGAATTTTAGAAGAAAAAAACTGTAATCATTACACCAAATTGATTTAAAATATATATAAATAAAAATAATTATTATTATTATAATAATAAATTAAAGATTAAGTGGGATCAGATTCAAACTAATTAAATAAAAAAAAGAATAAAAAATTATACATGCTTAGGTCAACCATTGAAGGTGACGTTAATAACAAAGATAAAAGAAGACAAAATGCATACAAAAGTAATATTTTATCTAAACCACCTATGGACGAACGGTAATGTTTCTACATGAAAAATGGTGATTTTTTTTATGCTTTTGAAGATTACCAGCAGCCTATATTGATTGTCACTTGATATGTAAAAAGTTCATACTTATCTTAACTCCGTCGGTATTAACAGGGAGAAAGGAAAATAATTTTTTAGAAGATTTTGGTTTTAAGTTTTTCAAAAAAGGAGATTCGGTTTTTAAGTCACCGGTTGGGAGAAATAGAAAAAAGAAGAAGCCATTTGCGGAGAGGAAAGAAATAAGAGAAAGCTTTGGGAAAGCTGCCGCCGATTTAGAGAGTGTAAAGGGGTAGCTGCTGTCGGTCTAGATGAAAGATTGGGAGTTTGTTTGCCGCCGGTCTAGAGGGGAAACAGGGTGGCTGTTGGCCGCCGGCTGGAGAAGAAAGGCTTGTTTAGATGCCGCCGGTGGTGTGAGGGAGAAAGAGCTGGTGAGAGAGCAGAAAAATGGAAGCTTTTTAGAGAAGTTGGAGTATCCGGCGCCAAAAGAGAGAGATTTTTGAGTGAGAAAGATGGTGAAAAAAAAAATGGCAACTGGAGAGTTCGAAAGAAAGGGGTGAGCGGCGGCTGGAGAATGGAAGAAAAGAAAGTAAAGTGAGAGCAGAAGAGAAAAAGAAAAAGAAAACCTCTGAAACAGCACCGTTTAAAAAGGAGTAAATTCACTCCCTTGGTCTTCTGGTGGGCTGCAACAAATTATTTGGGTCACTGTCTGAGCCCAAGTGAGATAAAATAAAAATCATATCTTTTTCGTTATGCATCTATTATGGAGTATGTTGTTTAGATTTAATATAATTCATTGGGTTGAATGTATGATTTGATGATATAAAAGAGGTTGAATTATTTGGTATAATGTTCTAAAATTGTTAGATAATATTTAAAATATGAAAGTTAGAGAAAGTAAAATATATAAAGGTAAATGTCAATAGTAAAAACAAAAAAAAAATGTTTTAAATATTTTGTTAGTCATAAAAAAATTAAGATTTAGAAGAACATACATATAAAATAAGTGAATAAATAGTAAAAAAACCAATAATAGATTTAGTTTAGTTTTAAAATAATAATAAGTGAATAATGAGGATGAAAAATATGAAATTAGATTAAGGATTAATTGATTGAAGTGCTACCGTACACATGTGTAATTAAATATATTGAGTTTGAATTGTTGCTAGAAAGTGTGTAAATAAGGAAGGTTTGTCGTGGTGGCGTACCTGATGTGATAACGTGATCGGTAAATAGGAGTAGTTATATACCCGTACGAATCAATGGCGAAGTAGCATCCCGCTATTGTGAGGTGAGTAAAGAGTATTTATTTCAAAAATTCCGTACTATATATATATATGGATTTATGTTAATAAATGTGGTTAGTTTTCTTAATAGCAGTTATGGATAACATGAGCTGTTAGCCTTAATAGGAAATTTTAAAATGGTTTTATAATGATTTATAAAATGCTATTGTGGAAAGCCTGGGCTGATAGAAGTGCTAGGCAAAATTTGTGGATGCCAATTTATTTGAAATTGTTTTCGATATATATAGTTAAGTTATATATGTAAAGTATTTGACAAACTTGAAAACAAGCCTTTTGATACTGTTTTGCATCAAAAATCTGTGCCTTGTATTTTTGTGAGATATGCATATTTAAATGCATTTGTTAAATGATTTACATGTAAGTTTTCGAGAGCTGGTTTTCGTCCGACTTTTATACAAGTATTTACACCATTCCTTTTCAATGAGAAAATCAATTTGAATGGTTGCCGAACCTTATTTTCAACTAATTTAAATAAAAGCTTTGAAAAACATGGATTTGGTTTAGCAAATAGTTTTGTCAAATCGAAAGCGTCGAGAGTAGGTCGTATGTCACTTCGATTAAGTATGAAAATAAGACCTACTCGTATGTCACTTCGATTAATCAATATTTTGATTGTATATGTGTAAAAGAAGAAAGATAGAAGGAAATTGGTATTTAAAATGTGTTGGATAGACCAAATTGTAAAAGATGAAAGTTTGAAAGGTTATACGGTAAATAGAGAAAAGTTGAGGATTTATATGTAAATTTTAATATTTAGAGAAAATAAAATAAATAAATAATAAAATAAATAATAAAAAATAAAAAAATAGAAAGAGTTGGGAGGTGACGGATGGGAATGAAGAAAAGTAAAGTAAAAAGTAAATGAGATAAAGATGAGAAAAGAAAAGACAAGTAAAAAAAATGGTAAATGAAACTAATTGGGCAACCGCCCATGTGGAAGTGAAATAGTTGAAATATATTTTTTTAAGTTGTGTCATGTGAAGGGTGTAGGGGCTGGCCAAAGTGAAAAAGAAGAAGAAGAAAGGATGGGGGTGGCCGACTAATGAAACAAGGAAGGAAAAAAAAAAAGACATGACAAGCAAGTCATGTCGGCTTCCTCCTCCCAAAATTTGTAACCACATTATTATACAATTTTAATTATTTTTTCTATTTCTTACTATCAGCTTTATTGGAAATATAAGGAAGCCAAATATTTTTTTAAGTTATGGAGGTAGGTGGCCGGCCAAATGGTGAATGAAAGAGAAAAAAAAGGGGGGGGGGGGGGACATTGACCATTTAACTTGTTATGTCCGCCCCCCCTACACAAGTAACACCATTTAAAATTTTTATTTTCTCTTTGCTCTGCCGACAGCCGTTCCTAAAGAAGAACAAAAGAAGAAAGAAGCTGGCTGATGAAGGAGAAGGAAAGAGCTGGTGTTGTCGATGGGTAAGAGAAAAATAAAGGATGGGTATTACCTGTTTGTGAGAGAAAAAAAAGAGGAAGTGTAGCTGGTTTTGAGAGGAAAAAAGTCAGCTTATGAAGGAGTCGGCTGGAATATGCAAGAGAGAATAAAAAGAAAAGAAAGAAAGAGGCTACATAAACTTTTATTCCTCTAGAACCCTACCTTTATCATAATACGTAAGAGGTTAAGAATTAATGCATGTTTGTATGCAGGTCTGGAGGTGCCCTGCGACAACATGAGCAGTAGTGGGAATAAAGGAAAAGGTTCCCTTAGTGCTAAAGAAAGATCAATGGACTTCACTACTTGGAGTTGTTATGTGCCCGAAGGTGAAAGCGTAACAAGTAACTTGTCCCGACTTCCTATTGGATAGATTCCATCGTAAGTGGAAATAATATTTCGTAGTGGGAAAAGTCTCGAAAGTAGTAAAAGCCTTGAAAGTGAGAACAACTCTGATACCAAGTTTGTAACGACTCCTCCTCGGTCGCTATCGAAATTTTAAGACCTCGGGGAGACCCTGCCAAGTCCCGAACAAGACTTAATGGAATCCCTCGATAACTCATTATACACATTTACTAAACCACATTAATGCTTAAACCATATATATTTATATCTTGAATTTAACAACACGCATAGTAATTAAATTTTGATCTTTAACTCATAAATTCACGGTTTAATACATTGAGTTCAAAAATCTCAAATTTTCTTCATATCAAAACTAAAATCTGTTTACATAGTAATACCAAAGTGCTACAACTTGACCTCAAACAACGAAGTGACTTGGGATAAAATGCTATGAGATGCCTTTACCTATCCGCTGTAGATCGTACGCATCGATGATTACAAGCTAGGTCGATCCCTGTTTGCAAAAGGAGAAATAAAAGGGGTGTGAGTCTCACAGACTTAGTGATCACCGGTTCCGTGAGTAGGGCGTAAATGGGAAACAAGCAATAAAGTAGAGATTTTGAATATTAAAAATTGCAAGAGTAGATAAAAATATTTTAATTCAAACGGAGATTTGTGCCTTATATAAATAAAGAAAATAATATCGAGAATTTCTTATAAGTTCTAATTAGCCAAGATGTATATCAAATCAAAGTAAGTAAAATTTTCAACATCGAAATAGGTTAATAAGCATTTTCAAATCAAATCATTTCAATATATCATTTTGAATCTAATGTACGTAAAAGATCTCTGCCGTCGAAATTATTTCACGTATTATTCCCGTCAAATCAATAAAATTGATCAAGCTCTCGCGAAATCAAATATTATTTAAAATTTTGCACAAATCATAACTCGCCTCATACGCGAGGATTTAAAATTTATTTCACAGTAAAAAGAAGGGAGCTGCGAAAAATCTTCTAGTTTCGTTTTCACCATGCAAACAATTACGAGTTTGAAAACCCAAAGAGATTTTAGTCTCGAGTAGGAAATCAAATAAAAATCGTAGTCCCGCTACCACGTAACAACATCCGAGAGCCTCGCTTCATCAGATCCCAAATGCCATGGTAGTCTCAACGATGTTGGTCGACATCGAATAATCAAGCGGTCACAACCGCGTAATCATCTGGTGGCTTAGCCACGCATACATATATCATAGGCCGTGACCCCCGTCATGCCTAACCGCCCGTCGGCGACCTAAGGGTTTTCTAGCTAGAGCTCACTCGTGCACTAGAGTCACACTTAACCGAAATGACAACCAGCCTACTCTCAAATCTCTCGGTTTGTAAAATCATTTTTGAAGTTTTGTTATGTCTTTAAAATCTCATTTCGAAACTATTTTCAAGGCATTCAATATAGAGTATGATAAAATCCATTAACATTCGTATAACATAAAATTTGTGCATGAATTTGAAACAACCATTCGCATGGTGAATATACGTTAGAATCATGGATGCACACTGCATAAATATAAAGCACATTTTTTATATAAATCGTTTTGAAAAGTTTGTTTCCCAATTTCAAACACTTTACGTATAATTTATACATATATATTCAAAGCACGTTTGAAATTCATAGCAATCACAAATTTCCTAAAAATCTACCAACTCATGTTTTTCACAATTTTGCATATAAAATAAATCATGCATATACATATATATATATATATAAATAAATACGAAAATTTTAAAATTGACACCTCCTACTCGCCTCACAATAGCGGGATATTACGTCGCTATTTTTACTTGTCAATTGCTAATTATTTCGTTCGACATTCTCACACAGCTCACTTCCTTTACCTTTGCATTTTCTTTTCTTCCTTGTTTTTCTCTCTTTTTCTTGTTTTCTGGTAAAATGTTTCAAGGTTTCCTTTCTTTCCTTGTTCCTTCTTCTCCTCGAGTTTCTAACTTTCCAAGACCTCTATCTTCTTTTTCCTTCCTCAAATGGTCGGCCCTTGACTCTTACTAAGGCCTATTTCTCATGTTTCTTTTATTTATTTATTTTTTCTCTTTCTTTCACCCTTTATGCTTCTATTTCTTTCTCTTCACCTGATCTCTTTCTCACCATATTTGCAGCCACCATCCTTCGTCCTTCACTCTCAACGTCGGCCACATTTTTCTCCTTTCTCTCTCACCATCAGTCACCCCAAAAACACAGCTCTTTCTCTCTTGCATGTTCCAACCGACTCCTTCATGAGTCGACTTCTTTCCTCTCAAAACTGGCTGCACTTCCTCATTTTTTTCTCTCACAAACCGGTAACACCCATCCTTTCTTTTTCTCTTACCCACCGGTAGCACCAGCTCTTTCTTTCTCCTTCATCAGCCGTTTCTTTCTCCCCTTGTTCTTCTTCACAAACGGTTGTCGACAGAGTAAAGAGAAAATAAAAATTTTAAATGGTGTTACTTGGTTGGGGGGGGGGGGGGGGGACATGACAAGTTAAATTGTCAATGTCTCCCCCTTTCTTTCTTTTTTTCTCTTTCATTCACCATTTGGCCGACCCCCTACCTCCATAACTTAAAAAATATATTTGGCTCCCTTATGTCTCCATTAAAGCTGATGGTAAGAAATAGAAAAGACAATTAAAATTGTATAATAATGTGGTTACAAATTTTGGGGGGAGGAAGTCAACATGACTTGTTTGTCATGTCTCCTTTTTTTTTCCTTTCTTGTTTCATTGGTCGGCTACCCCCATCATTTCTTCTTCTTCTTCTTTTTCACTTTGGTTAGTGCCTACACCCTTCACATGATTATAGACACTAGTTATTTAGTTTCTCTTTTTATTTGTTTACTTTTCGTAATGTAGAGACCCTTATTTTTTATATTCCATTTTTATTGTTCATCTTATTATTATTTAAGTTAAGTCCAAAGATCAGGGTTTTGAGCACTTCAAGCATTGTATTAGTGTCCAATTAGGTCCAATTAAGGAGTAGTGGACTTACAGTCAGGCCCAAAGTTTGAACCAACTACTAAAAACAGGCCCAATGTGATTAAAGCTGAGCTAAAATGGATCAAACAAGATTAACACTAATAAATTAAGATTATGACTAACTACACTTAAGAACCTTCTGAAAAGTGAAAAAAATGAAAATGAAAAATGAAAAAAAAAGAGAAAAAAAATTAAAGAAAAAAAGACCATATGGGTCAATAAAATGCACCCTGCCAGGAATGATGGTGTCTTGCCAGATGTGAAAAATCCGCGTCTAGTAGATTCCTCATTAAGGTGTCGAAAGGGCAGCTATAAAGCTAACATTTTCCTAAAAATCAAGGGCGAAAACCAAAAAAAAAAAAACAGAGAGAACGACAAAAAAAAAAAAAAACTCTAACTTCTAGCAACCAACAGAACCACAATAGCCAAAAGAAAGAAACACCACAACCAGAAAAAAATCAAAAAAATCAGTCAAAAATAGACAATGAAAAATGAGAAAAGCAAATAAGGTTTGTTTTGGAGTTTTTTTTAATTTGTTTTTTTAAGGGTAGATTTTGATTTTTGGGAGGGATTTTTTTGGCTTGGGTGGCTGGCGGTTTAAAAGAGGGAGAAGTGTCTCTTTTAGGAACAACCGGTGACAAAAGCGGAGGCTCGATTTAAGGGTGCCGCTGTTTAGGAATAGAAAGTTTTAAAGGGGGTGTCACCGTTTGGTAGAGAGAGAAAGGTTCGGCGTATGAGTAAGAGAGAAAAGGGAGAGTCGAATCGACAATAAAGGAGAAGGGGAGAGAAAAGATCCAGTCGACGGTGCAAATAGGGAGAGGAAAGGTATCATTTTGTTGGGAGATTAGAAAGAAGGGAAAGAGAGTCCGATGGCTTGAGAGATGAAGTGAGTAAAAAAAGATAGAAAAGTGAAGAAGAGAAAGGAAGGTTCAAGGGTTTAAAGGGTTATAAAACGACACCGTTTTGATCTACCAAGGCCTCCTTTCAATCGCCAAATGACGCCGGTTTTGTTGCTTGGAAGCTGCCACACCAAGCTCCAAACTATTCTATTCCAAGGCAGGCCAGGGTTCGGCAGTAGTTTGGGCTAACTAAGCCCGATTAGGTAAAAAAAAACTTTATTTTTGCATGGATCTGTGATGGATTGGTTGTTTCGGGGCTAGCCCACTTTTTTTGATTAAGCTCTATTATTTAACTATTTCAAATAAATTTAAATGGTTTGGGCATAATATTTAAAATCCTTTTAATAATATTTTAGAAGATTAAAATTAACAGAAAAATGTGAAATAATAATGTTAATAGTAAAAGATAGTAAAAAAATGTTTTAAATAATATTTTTTAGTCATAAAAAAGAATTGGGATTTAGAAGAATATACATGTTTACAAATATATAAAATAAATAAATAAATAGTGGGAAAAATGTAGTAATAGGTTTAGTCTAGTTTTAAAAAAAATGAATAAGAAGAACAAGATAAAAAGGAAAGAAAGAGAAAGAAAAGACATAGGAATAAGTAAGCAATTAATAGAAATTAAGTAAACAAATAAGCAAAATAAAAAACAATAAAGTATAATATAGGAGAAATGGATAAAAAGATAATATTTGTATCAAGAGATAAAATAGTGTGGCGGAGAAAATATTAGTCACAACAATAAAACCTTTGTTTTAGGTCAATATTAATAGTTATGATAGTACATAAATTGAGCCTTAAAGTACCATACTATTAACCATAGGAATAATAAATAATTAATACTGATGATGGGATGATCTATCGGGACGCGAGAAGTTGCAATCTCGGGCTACTTTTCCTTAGGTTCGGAATCCAAATTAAGGCCCCACCAGTATGATGGGAGGGTTCTGATTTTGAGGTTTCGAGATTCTTTTAATTTGAAATAAATAAAAATTACTCTGTAATAAATTAGTAAAACGAAATATAAATACAAATATGGCATAGATGACATATATTTAAGTTGTCCAAAGATAAGAACGAAAATTGTGAAAATGGTAATACTCATGATAATAAATAAATAGATAAATAACTAAAATAGTCAATGATGGAAAATTCAAAACAATAAAAGTTTAAAATATAAAATTTAAATATCTAGTAGTATAAAATATGTTTAAATAAATTAATAAGTGTTATGAAAAGGGAATAGGGTAGATAATAAAAAGAGAAAAATGGAATTAAAATATCTTATATATATATATATATATATAATTAGATTAAGAATNAATCTATATATATATATATATATATAATTATGAAATAAGATATCTTGCTATAGATTTTGAGTGAAAAGATTATTTACTTAGTAAAAATGTTCACTTAACTATAAAGGGAGATATAGAAAAAAAGAGTCCATAAGAAATAGCAAGGAAGACATAAGAGAACTTAAAAAATAAAAACCTAATAATGAACTTCACAAGCATAGCATATATTTCTATCACATCATGCATGTCATGGCATATAGATATTCTTGTTCACGAGTATAAGTTCCGATGATGGGATTTTCTGAAAATATTGCGAATGTGAGTTTCTCTCGAAAAGTTCCTTAGGTGAAAGGATGTCCTCGGGTCCCACCAGTACAATGAGATGGCTCAAAAAATATCTTTAATAAAAAGGCTTTTGCTCGTAATAAGTTTACATTCATGAAAATATTTTTTTTCTAAAATAGCGTAGGATAACCTTGATGATGTGATTTATTCGTCAAATTTGCGAAGGCGAATTTCTCAAATAATTCTCTAAGTGAGAGAATATCCCTAGATTCCACCAGTATGATGGGCGGATCCGGGAGAATGTCTTCAATAAAAGGTTATTTGTCCGACATTATTTGAATTTCATGCCATGCATTTCATAATACCTCATGATCTTACCATATCTTAAGGTCAAATAAAATATCTTAATAAAGGATGAAATAAATGAATAATAACTACGAAAACATAATAAATTTAAAGATTAAGGCCCCAATAGGATAATCTAAAACCAAATCGTATTGTTCAAGGAACGGGCATCCCGAGGGTGCTAATCCTTCCCCGGGTGTAACTGCACTCCTAAACCTTGTCCTAAAAAGACGTAGACCAGTTTAAAATTCTCTCGATGGACTTAAAATCAATTTAAGATTTCGTCGATTAGAATCGAGTCAATAAAAACCCTAATCACACCTAGAACAAAAATTGGTGGCGACTCCTTAGTGTTTTTTCCCCACGTTTAGCTATCGGGTTCTCGAACTCGCAAGTTACGACAGACATGACACAACTTAAAAAAAATATATTTCAACTCTTTCACTTCCACATGGGCGGCTGCCTGATTATTTTCTTTTACCATTTTTTTTATTTGTCCTTTCTTTTCTCATCTTTATCTGATTTTACTTCTTACTTTACTTTTCTTCATTCCCATTCGCCACCTCCCAACTCTTTCTATTTTTTTATTATTTGTTTATTTTATTTCCTCCAAATATTAAAATTTACATATAAATCTTCAACATTTTTCTATTTACCGTATAACCCTTCAAACTTTCATCTTTTACAATTTGATCCATCCAACACATTTTAAATTTCAATTTCCTTCTATCTTTTTTCCTTTACACGTATACAATCAAAATATTGAAGTTGTACTTCAACGCGGTATCACCATAATATTTAAATATTTACTTACCAACGCTAACTCGATTTAATAAAAACACGCGGGTTTCACTTACGTCATTTCTCTCTAAAATTCGTTCGTACTTCTTCTCTCCCACTTGGATTGACCATATGATCCCTCTTAATGACTAATTCCAACATATGATAAACTATCAATATTTTAATATTATTTTATTTCAAAAATTTTCACGTGTCTCCTCTGGTCCCGAAACGTCTTATTATGTCCCGATTACTTCCAAATCATCTTTTAGCTTGCTAATTCATCCCCGATGAAGATATTATTATTTAATTGTTATTTTTGAGTGTGCGAAATATTTTACTCTTGAACATTTCTTTCACTTTTTATTGCTCTTTAGCACATAAATTCGCATCAATTGGTCCTTCATCTTACCGGAACTGTTACGTTGACCATTATATGAAGGTACGTGGTGTTACACGCCTTGCTCATGGAGCCAATGATCACTGAGTCTGTGAGACTCACCCCCTTATTTCTCTTTTACAGATAGTGATTAGCTAGCGAGTTATTCATCGACATTATGATTCATTGAGATGTAGGTAAGGCATCTCCTAACAACCTATTCCGAGTTGCTTCGCTATTAGAGTTCGGATCAGTTATAGTATAATGGTTTTAACGCAAATCCTTGTGTACAATGTAGATATTTATATGACAATGAAATACAGTGTATAGAGAATAATTGCTATTAATAAAAATTGTGATGATTATGAGATTTTCCAATACATGTGTGATAGTTTGATAATTGATATCTGTGAAGGCTTGTTCGAGATTTGGCGGATTCTCTCGCAAGTCTCGAACGTCGGTAACGGTCGAGGAGCTGTCGTTACATGATTGTTTGATTTTTGTATTTAACTTTATATTGTTTTGTGGATGTTAATATTTAGTTTTGATCAATGAATAGAAAATTGTCGTATTGTTAATTACTAAACTTGATAATTTACTACGCAAAATCATATTTTATCTAATTTTAATAATTTAATTTATACTAATGAATAATAATTTTTAGTCAGTTTTATAATTTTAGATAAATAAGTCATGGAAAGATATTTTAAAAGAAAAAAAAATTGTCTCAAAAGACTCGAATCCTGAACAACAATAACAAAATTCTAATAATGATAATACTCAATAATATTCTTTTGAGCAAAATTGTGTTGAATTTTGTCTAAATACTCTCCCAATAAATGTCATATAAAAAAAACAATTTATAAATATCATAACACCATTCAAAAAAATTCTTCGATCCGCCTCTGCTCCCATCCCCTCCATTGAGCTAGGAGGAAGAAAGGCATAGTCACCATCCAGCCACAAACTCCATAGCAGCCTAACGCCCTGCCCTGACGCCTTAGCTTTCAATGCCCAAAACCACCCCTCCCCCCTCATACAACAATCAACCCTCCAGGAACACAACGCACAACAGCATAAGAAACATGAACTTGTTGTATGAGATATATATTTTTAAAAAATTATATGAACATTATTGCACATTAGAAAAACACGTAATCATAATCTTAAACACGTCAGATTTTGTCTGAAAGTTCTTTCATAAATATGAATTTGAATGAATTTAGGTTAACATGGAGTAATCGCTTCATACAATCCTCCTTTTCATATATTACACTATTTATGGAAGAATTTTAATATTTTGAATTCGGACAGGAGATTAATTATTCTTACATATTGTAAATAGATCCATACTTTTTCTCTTTTTTTACAAATCACGAATCACACAATCATTTATAATTTATAAAGAATTCAAATTTAACAGAGCAAAAAATTGTTTGAATTTGTAAAAATAAAATTTAATAGTGTAAAAATAATATGAAATGCAATCGAAATATGGGATCATTTATGATTTGTAAAAATTGGGAAGTCCTGGCAAAGCTTAACGATGCAAAGGCACTTACTGGTAGCTGCTGTCTTAGCCACAGTGAGCTTTCTAGCATCAGGTCAGCCTAACTTTGCCTTGTACAAACTCAGTCTCCAATGGCCACCTACATGATCCATATTTCGATTGTAAACCATCCGTCCCTAGATGCCCTCACACAAGAAATCTCATAAGAGAAATGGTGCAGGCTAATCAATATATCGAAACAGATAGCTGCAATTTATTGGAGAAGGAGCACAACCCACCACAATGCCATAAACATATCAGCTACAGACACACCAGACATTGCCAGAGAACCTACCTGGAAATTGAAGTGAAAGTGGAGGACAGATGAGGTTAACCTGGAAACAACTAAGGGATCAGTAAAAGTTATTGTGGATGCAGCAATTAGTCCTAGTGCGGCAATCCCACTGGTTAGGCTTCCATTGCTGTAACAATTAAGCGGGGTTTTACAGGTTGATGAGCTATTGCATCTGCTTGAGAATGATTCAAAGTTGTTAAAAAGAAAACAAATGCATAGATTGAACTAATGTAAAGAACTTCACTAGTCTTGGCAATAAAGCTTACCCATTAGCATATCTTTTCCTTGGCTGTAACAATGCATGACAAAGTGACAGGCAATTTAGTGGTTGCTGCAGGCTTGGCCACAGTGAGCTTGCTAGTGTCTGTGTCAGCTCAGCATAGGCGTGACTTTGCCTTCTACAAACTCAGTCTCCCATGGCCACCTTCTGTTTGTAATGACTCGGAAGGTTTCAAATGCACCGGCATGCACCGATGTCATCCCTATAAATCCAGATAACATTTTTGTAAGCAATTAAGATTTCGTTCGATTGATATTTTTTGTTAAAATAATTCGAAAGGAAATTAAATCAAAGAATCTCGAAATTAATAAATATTTTCCTTTCGAGTTGATAAGTATTAATGATTAGATACTATTGATGTGTTGATGCCATTCATGGCTATAATACAATTCCCCAAGATTTATTAATTTTGATAGATCAACAAAATCGCGTCATCTACCGCGGGTGTCGATCATTAGTCTAATGATAATTAAGATTATGTATGTTATGTGACATTTTTCTATCAATATAAAAATTTATATGGATAATAATCATAGGATCATGACTTATTTATATATAATAAATAAATAGAGCCTTTTTTAAAAAATTAAGATAATTCAAGAATAATTTAATATTTTATTTTTGGTAATTATATTTTAAGAACTTATTTGGATATAATAAAAGGTATATATGGATCACATTCTTTAAGAAAACAATGCTCTCAAGATATAACCTGGACTAGGAAAAGATTCTAAGATAAATTAATAAATGAATCCATATTTTTGGAAAATAATTGTAATGGTCTAGGCATAATCAATTTATATTTAATAAATGTGATCCAAAGTTTTTCTTTTCTTTTTTTTTTTATTATTTTTTTTCTCACTTATAAGCAGCACAAATGATTAAGCTTTAAAAGCTAGTATTGTTAATTAGAAAACCATATGGGGTCCAAATATAATTAAGATAAAGATTACAGATGAAATTGTAATAAATCCTCAAAGATAATGCCACTTTCCTCTGCATCCATGCCGGCAGCAAAACCCTCTAAAAACCCGAATCCCCCCATTTTCTCTTCCTCTTTTATCCCCTCAAACGACTGAGTTTCATTCGGTAGACAATCCAGTGGAGGAAGGCCCTGCGCAACGACGGTGGATCTCACTGGCGCCCTTCCGCCTCGTGGGTTTGACTTGCCGCCGGAAAATCACCCGGTAAAACATTATAGTCTGGTTTGTTTTTATGTCTGATTGTTACTTTCACCACTTGTTTTTTTCATTCGAAAAAGAAAATTGAGCATTTTGGGTAAAAAAAAAATGGTATTTTTGAGTAATTAGAAATTAAAATTTTAAATTTTGGTGAATGGGGAAATGTATGATTTTTACTTGCATATCATTAGTTACTATGTAGTGGGTTATGACAATTCCTTTAAACTGAATGATTCTAATGGTTTTGATGTGTTTTATGTTGGAATATTTTGTTGATGATCGCCTTTTGAATAATTTCTAGTGGATGCTTCGAAAATCTAATCAATGGTCTTTGGTGGTATTGATCAGATTTTGATTTGAACCCGAAAGAGATGAACTTGCCCATAAACCAAAGTTATCTTTGTTCCATTGGTTTAGGTCTTGAGATGGATAGGGTGGAAGAGAGCTAGTTTCCATTGTGTAGCTTAAAATAACACAATTTGTAGTGATATCCTTTGGCAAAGGCTGTGTTTCCCCCATTCCGGTCCTGATGTGATTGTGTTTCTGTAATGGAGACATTTTAATGACAGAATTTGCTTGGTTTATGTGATGATTTGTTATTTGTGTTTTTCACTCTGCCAATTGTTAATCAATTTCCCTACATTATTCTTAAAGGTAGCTGGCCATGATTCCACATGGATGTACCATGCCTTCTGGATGTGCTTCAATGAGTTCAAGGTTATCTAAGCCCATGCCATGTAGCTCTGTTTTTGCATCAATTTCTTGTTTGCCTACAACAGATGCATTGTTAAGAATCAGGAGTTCGTGGATGCTAGATCAGGATTCAAAGTCCTGGATAGTTAAAGGTATATAAATATGCCTTTTTGCTAAGAGGCATCATTTGGAATGCATATGATATGTAGAATGTTCTGAATTAGGCTTATGACAAAACCAAACTATGTTTTCCTACAAGCCTCAGCATATATTCGGTCACTCTAGTTTTTCTCTTTGCTTCTGAAATTCCTTAATAGTTTTCTTATTTCTCTAATTTATGATCTTATATTCTGTAGGTTTGCCTCCCTTTCATCTTTCTGCTGCATCAACCCCACTGTTATGTGGGGATTTAGGTGGTTTATCTCATACAGTGCCCTCATTACCTACACGTAGGAGCTCTACTTTGGTGCCTCGTGCATCAAAGGATGTACCATACAGTTTCCGCTATCCAACAATGACTAAGAAGCCTAAATGGTGGTGGAGGAGTTTGGCATGTCTCCCTTATTTAATGCCTCTCCATGAAACATGGATGTATGCAGAGACAGCATATCACTTACACCCCTTCTTGGAAGACTTTGAGTTTTTGACCTATCCATTCCTTGGAGCCATTGGGAGGTTGCCAAGCTGGTTCTTGATGGCATATTTCTTTGTTGCATATCTTGGAATTGTAAGAAGAAAGGAATGGCCTCACTTTTTCAGATTTCATGTGGTGATGGGAATGCTATTGGAAATTGCCCTACAGGTGATAGGGACTGTTAGTCGGTGGATGCCGCTCGCAGTCTACTGGGGTAAGCTGGGGATGCACTTTTGGACAGCTGTGGCATTTGCCTACCTATTTACTGTTTTAGAGTGCATACGGTGTGCTCTTGCTGGCATGTATTCTGACATTCCTTTTGTTTGTGATGCTGCATACATCCAGATTCCATATGACTAAGGGTAGAATGTAGTGAAAAAGTTGTGTTCAATTTTTGTTGGTTCTTTTGTACGGGAAACTTTTTGAGTGGAAAGACGGATTTCTTATGTTGAAGGCTTGTTGAACTTTTTTTGTACAAGATTTATTAGTTCTGTTCCAGAGCAGAGTCTATGTCCGGCCCTGCTACCCCCGTGTTCTCTGTTGTTTCTATCTTGTTGAAAATGAGTGTTATCTTGTTCCTACAGACATCACTCAGAATGGTCAGTAATGGATTTAAATAGGCTGCAATGTTGACTCTCAACAGCATGTTCATTGTTCTCCTTGCATGCAACCTAACATCTTCTTGCCCTTGCCTTCAGACACTGTAATTTGCATTTTCACTTTTGCAAATCAAGTTGGCATGTCATTTGTTTGTCCAGGTTTTCTGGAAGAACTGATTTGAAAATTAACTATATTCTAACCGGTTAAGGGCAACTGCAATCCAGTTTACTTAAGCATCAAGTAAAATTTAAGAAATCTGTTGATTCCTTGTAACTCAATGGAGTGAAATCAAACCGTGTTAAGAACATGATCCAGGCCAATCTTGTATTTCTTAGCACCAGTTCTAAGCAAGGTGGTTGTGGAATTTCAATGGCATTATTTGACCAGATGAAGCAACCACAAAACTAAAATAACTACAATTATTCAGTGGTTAACTAGGATTTTGCTTTCAGGAACTTAAATGTATTTAATTCTGTTTAGGCCCTGTTTCCAGAAAAACTGTCAATTGAATCTCCTGCAAACCTGCAATGACCATTTAAGCAATTTTAAGCAGCAGAAACGAGAATAGTCCTTTCCGTAAGTTCTAAACTAAGCAATGTATGATCTAGCCCTCCAGAATAACAATGCGAAGCGAGTACGAAAATAGGCACAAAAATGCTGAAGAATGCAGGTAACTAATTTCTATGTTACATTCAAATTTTTCACGCCAAGAGTAACTGCAATATCAACAACACTAATTTCTACACTAAGCTGCTAAAGCACATTAAGTGGGGCAACATTACAACAATAAATTTCAGCCACTGCTACTCAGCCAAAAAGGGGTGAAAAGAAATTCTAACCATCAACATTAATCATAGCTCAATGGGTTAACCTCGAATCTAGTCCGTCCCTAAGTGAATAATCCTACTTAAAACTTATAAATCTTCAATCTGCTCTAGGGAAGAGAAATGTACATCAACTTTGTTGATAGTTTCTTGATCAATCTCAATTGGTGTAAACAATTTCGGCAACATATAATCTGCTACTTTTCTGGGAGTTACATCATTCTCTGCACCCTGCTTGTTCAATGCTTCATGATCATTAGTTTCTGCTACCATTCTGTCTGCTTGTTCAATGCTTTGATTATAAAGCCGTGCTTTCATGTCCAAACAAGATTTTAGATCCTCTTCACTTCGAGCTTTGTTTAACTTGTCAACAAAGTCACTTAAAATGGAAGCTCTCTCAACCCACAACGCTTTTACCTTGTTCAACATACTACCATGTTTATTTTGGTCATCTGGGTCATTAGCACCATCATCTGCGTCACATTTCTGAAGCTTTTTTATTCCCTGATCAACAATTTGTTGCATCCTTTTTCTGGAGTTATCAGTTCTCACTGGGTCTGATCTTAATGTCAACTTTAGACCTGAAGTCATCATCCAATTCTCATCTTCCTGAGAAGAGGGGTTTGGCTCAGACCCTTCATCCTCATTGGACCCTTCGTGAATAGATTTTGTAGAAAACACTTCCTCAAGTAAACTAATATTCTGCATGTACCGGTCAAAAGCTTCATTTTCTACTTCAATATTTCTGTCCTTGAATTCCTTCAACTTGGAAAACCTCCATTCATTTAAAGCTACAGCATCCTGAAAAAGGTCACAAGATTAGTGAAGTTCAGGATTATACAGTAATATAACAAACTTGAAAAAGACTATTGGTTTACTATAAACCATACTGCACCTTTATTGTCAGGTGTTTCTTTGAGCGGACCTGCAAATTGTCAAATTGTGCAAAAGCATTGGAAAGTTGCCGAAATGAGGGAACCCTTAAAGGAGTCCTGAATAAAAATTCAACAGGGAAGGAAACAGCCACATGTCAAATGACAAAATCAAAAATCACTTTAAAGCTCAAAAAGATAGGGCTGAACAACTTATTTGGACAAACAATATAATGAATTCAGCCACTCAGAAAGTAAAAAACAAAATGGTAAGAAGGCCATAAAATTTTTAGGAAAACAAGTTGACTATGGAGAGGAAAAGAAAACATAAAGGACTTGAAAGGTAAAAAACAAAAGGAAAATTCTAGAGCCAATTATATTTCCAAGAGGCTATAAATCATCAATTATTAGTGGGCTTTGGGAACCTATGCTAATTTAGAACTCTGGAAACAGTATTGGTAATGATAGAAAAGTAATATATCAAATATCAGATTAGATGTATGTTTCCAAGGGTGCCCATTTGATGAACATGACATAGCCACACATGTCCAGCAAGAACTATAATATGCATGCCAAACAAAGTTTCGGAACTATTTCACATAGTAAGTGAAGTTGCCTAGACAGTAATCTGCTTCTCATTCTCAGTTCTGACAACTACACAAAGTCACACCTCACTTCTATGCCCAAAAGAAGCAAGATGCACAGTAGCTGTTTTTTGCAACTTACGCTTGAGAAGAAGCCTGAGTTGACTTCTGGTCTGATGAAGGAGTGCTTGAAGTTGGTGTCTTCTCTGGATAAGCTGAATTAGACTTTAAAACTGCAATCACAGTACAAATCAGGAGATGAGTTACTTATGATGTTCAGTGCTTCATTTCCTAAGAATGCATATCTACTCTCAAGCATTAAGAACAAATTCTTTCTTTTCCCCCCAATTTATTAAATTTCTGGATGTTTTCTCTACCTCCTTCAAACTACATTACTCACATCTCAACCAGAAACATGAAGACTTTACCAATCATAAAACAAGCATTGCCAAGGAAAGAATCTGACAGGATTGAATTATGCAAGAACCCTTCCATGGATTCCACTTTGGCAGTAACAAGTTGTTTTAGGTTTTGCTGAGGATATAAGGAAACAAAACATCTCAATGCTTACAACAATCTATCTTGCAAATGATAATTGCAGTTTCAGTTTTATAGGAAACAATTCCTACACCAAAATTCTCCCATTTCACCTTCAACAGCCCATTTAGCCAACACCTTAACTGAACACTTTATAGACAAACTTAAACCCATGCTCGCCACATCGTTCGCCTTTTGATAAAATTTAATGACCATTTCCAACAAAATTAAAATATTTAATTTTCTGAAGTAAGCAACCAATAGTAGTGAAAGTCGCTACCCTGAGCTGTAAAACTAGAATTTTTTACAGATCCTTTCACAATCTTCAATTCCAAGGTGTCCAAAAGAAAGTGAATCAAGGTAGACAACTATGAAAAAGAATCCCAGATCTTTACAATTGGCTTTAAGAAAATATCCATTCTAACCATGTCCAGCATGATTTTTACTTCATATCACCCAGTGACCTATAAATCCCACTTCCACCGTTCGATAAGTAACAGCAAATTTTGAAATTATCCCGTCACCAAAAGGACTCATACTTCACAATACCTAAAGTAAACTCATTTCTCTAGTTTTATTAATCAATATGTTAAAATTGGCATACCGTGAATATGGCATGGATTTTGTGCTTTTGAGCAACAACTCTTGCAAGAGCGATACGGGCACCTGCACAAGTAATCCAAGTAACGAGAGTCATTTGATGGGGAAATTTTTCAAGCTCTTTACTAAACTAGCAAAAGAAGAGAGATTTCAAACACCACATTGGACTTTTATAATTCCTAAAACAAATTTAACTAATCAACACATGTTCATTCAAGTAACTATGTCGACTTAATGTGTTCCTTATACATAATTAAGCAGACACGTGCCAAATTCTAAACTTGTTTGCTCCTTATAACATAAATTTCCCTGCTTTTACTGTTACCATCTTCTGACCAAACAAAAACCAAATGACAAAATTAACTTCCAAATTGCTGACCAAATAAACCTAAACCCAATTTCCAAAAAAAAAAAAGATCAATAAATAAAAAATCTCATAACTACATATGAAATTCAAAAAACCCAAAGACTAAAGAAAAGGAAATAGAGAGAGAGGGCAGAACTATCTTACCTGGATCGAGCAACATTGCCACACTGAATACACTTAGGCTTATTAAGCCCACGCTGTGTCTTAGGCGGCGTGTCCATGCGTTGAAAAGGGAGCGAAGGAGGGGAAGGTGTCGCAGCCGCGGCAGCAGCAGTAGCAGCTGTAGCCGTCGTAGCAGTCGTCGTGGTTGTATCGGTTGTGCTCTTCGTCGCGGCTGGCGATGAGGCCGCCATATATCGCACGTGACTTTCGTTTTTCTCCCCCTTCTTCTTTGGTGAATTGGATGTGATTAGCACGTGACTTCTGTGGAGTTATATTATTTTTAGAGAAAGGGGAAGGGGGGAGTGTGGAAGGGATTTGAAATTTGGGAAATCGGGAGGAAATTGATTCACGCAAAACGGAGACAGAAAGGGTGAGAAAAAGAAATTAGGGCTTCTTTTTAATTTTATAAACATGGGCTGGGCCTCTGGGGGATTTTGGTTCATTGTTTTAACATTCAAAAACTTCTGGGCTGGCCCAAAATATCCTAACAATGATCCATTGCTAGTCAAATTGTAGGGGTAAGTAAAAATGTCCAACTAATCCGATTAATCCAAATAAAATTGGAGTAAAACAGTTCAATTTGATTGATTTATTCGGTTTAAAATGTTCAATTCCATCAATTTATTCAGTTCTCAGAAGAAAAATCTTTTAACCAAACCGATAAAAAATTGAACTTAATATTATGTATATATATATTATGATTTATATAAAATATATATATATATATATTTATATATATTTGTTATTGAGTTACTAGTGAGCAGTGTACAATCACTATTGTAATTTCATTTAGCAGTAACCTTGTCTCAAGTTGGGTGATAAATGCATGGGCAAAGCTTTGGTTAAAGAATGTACGTATGATTTTATTTAATTATCTTATGCGTTGTAGAAGTTAATATTGCATAAGTGGACAGCGGCAAGCCAACTACCCCTCATTCCTCAATTTTTAATTTATTTTCATTATTATTATTTTTAAAGGTAATAGATATGATTATAAAAGGTAATAGATATGTTCAATTTTCATAAGGTTTTCTTGACTGTTATTCAAAAGGTCCAATAATGTATGTATATTGGACTTTTTGAGATAATTATAAATTCTAAACGGTAATTCTGATTGGACAATCATTGAAACACTGGCCTCAAAGACTTTGTACAAAGCATCCTGCTGATGCCAAAAGGGAAACAAAAAGTTCCTCTCCAACTGTAAAGCAAAAAGGCAATGGGGGAATGACAATCATAGCTGCAAAAGGAGCTGAAAAAGTGAATTACATCAGATGGAATTAGTCAATTTGTTTTATTATTATTTGTATAAAATTTGATATATATATATATATATAATATAATTAATTATATTTTAATCACTTCTCATGTAAAATTTTAAATTGGTCACTGTAAATGGATATGGAATATCTTTATAATCAAGATAATTCTAATGTACATTTATTTCACTCAATGTAACCCAAAAAAATATTCCTTGAGCAAATTAATTTCACTGTGGGACAAAGAGACCAATTCTTCCACATGGGGTTGTTTGGTTCCTTACTGGTGAAGAGAAAAGTTAGAACCTGTTACCACCTTTGTTTACTAATTAATTTGCTTGAGTCTTTTCACTCTTTATTCAACTTGAGACTTCATTCCTTTTCCATAAAAGGGATAACTAATGGTGGAATCAGGATTTTTGGTGTGGAGAGGACAAATGAAAGGTGGATTAGTCGTGGAGTCTTGGAGTAGTGGAGTTTGGGAGAATAATTCTATTATAATTAGGATTTACTTTAATCTTTAAGTCTATTAAAATTAGTTGTTGGTTAGTTGTTGCGGGACATTTCACTAAATAAAAAAATTAATATAAAAGTAAAAATTATAAAATTTTATTTAAAAAAAGTATATTATGAAATTTTAAAAATTTAACAAGACTGGACTCTACTAACCCTCATTTCCACTGTCACTGAATAACTTCAGATGGAACAAGATGCATGCTTGTTTCAATTAAGCTCGAAATTTAGTAGGAAACTACATTGGAGAGCTATCTTTAGACAGACCGGATGGATTACCTAAATCCAAAGATAGACTGCTTTCCAAGACAATTATAATTAGCAAGAGGAAAAAAGATTAAGGAAGGTCCAATGAATACTTCCTAGTTAATTTTTATATGTAAAGAAGAATGAGGTTATAAAGACAAAAGTAAAAAAGAAATGTGAAAAGAGTGGGTATATGGCCGAAATTGAGATTACAGTAACTTTATAGACAAAACATGATGCATGCCGCGTTGCTTTTCTACTTTGCAGAAAAAGTAGCAAGGAATATTTTTGTAAATGATAGGTAAAAATAATGGATTGCACTTAAAAAATAAAACAAAATAAATACTATTTGAGCTCTATATAATGAAATGCACAAAGCAAATTTACTACTCATTGCAATTAAAACCAACAAATCATCTTTTTTTTACTCTTATTTTTTCATGACCAGCACAAGAATGTTTTTAATGCTGAGGTCCTTTATATTTCTACTTATTTTTTTTGGGCTTTGCCAATGCATGAGAATTGCAAATGGCTTAAACCCAAGTGCCAGAGAAGCGAAGATCCAATGCATAGAGAAGGAGAGACATGCTCTGCTTATGGTCAAGCAAAGTCTCATCGATGATTATGGTCATCTCTCCTCTTGGGGAAATGAAGATGGAAAAAAAGATTGTTGTCAATGGAGAGGTGTCCAATGTAGCAATAGAACACGCCATGTAATCAAGCTTGATCTTAGTAACCCTTGGACCTGGGATCATAACTTGTTGGAGCATAACCCTCTAAGATGTAAGATCAATCCTTCCTTGCTTGAGCTGCAGCATTTAAGATATTTAGACCTCAGTGGCAATAAATTTGAAGGAAGTATGGTCCCAAATTTAAATGGCTCATTGAGTAAGTTAAGATACTTAAATCTCAATAGTGCTGGATTAAGTTCAACAATACTCGATCAGCTTGGGAATTTGTCAGACTTGCAGTTCCTTGATCTTAGCTGAAATGGTTACAATATTTCCAACCTTGATTGGCTTCATGGTCTTTCTTCTTTAAGACATCTTAACCTTAGTTGGAGCAACCTTACTGATGCTAAGGATTGGCCGCAACTACTCAACATGCTTCCTTACCTAGAAGACTTAAAGTTGAGTGGGTGTCACCTTCCGAGAATCCTTTCTCCACCTTCCCTCACTATTTCTACATCATCGCCACTTTCCATGGATCTCTCTTCTAACAATCTTACTTCTTCCATATACTGGTTGTTGTTCAATATTACCAGCAAGATTGCTGATCTTGACCTTGCAAATAACTTGTTAGGTAGCTCAATTCCAGACTTCTTCAGGAATATGGTTTCTCTTAAACATCTTTCTCTCTCAAGAAATCATCTTGAAGGTGATATTTCGAAATTTCTTGGTAACATATGTACTCTTGAAACATTATACCTTTGGGGCAACAACATCAGTGGATCAATCGTTCCTGGGTTACTTGGGTGCTTAGAAAATTCTTTGCAGATTTTGGACCTATCAAATAATAGATTAAATGGAACTTTGTCAAAGAGCTTTAATTTTAAACAACCTTCCAAGCTTAGTTACTTGGATTTGTCAGGAAACCAATTTACAGGGACTTTACCTGATTTCACAAAACTTTCATCCTTGAAAGCATTAAACCTTCGTGATAACCAATCGAACGGGAGTGTCCCTGAAAGTTTGGGATACCTATCCGAGCTCGAAGGTTTGGATATTTCTCGGAATTCTTTGGAAGGTGTGATATTTCAAACTCATTTCAAAAATCTCTCCAAATTAAGACTTCTAGACTTGTCGTTGAACCATTTGATTGTGAATTTCAGCTTTGGTTGGGTTCCCCCTTTCCAGTTGAATTATCTTTATCTGTCCAAATGCAATTTGGGTCCACTTCCCAAAGTGGCTTCAAACTCAAAACGGATTTTTTTTTTTTTGAAGGGCATGAACATTTTTTTGATAGAGCTGGCAAGGGGGTTGCCAGAAAAAAGCAGAGAGGGTGTAGAAAGACCCTTCAGATGCTAATCGCCTGTTGCAAAGAGACCAAATGGGTCACAACAATCAGCCACAAAAAACAACAAGTCCCCTGGGTCCTAAATGGCCACACAATTCAGCCACAAAACACATGAAAAAAGCAAAAGGGCAGAAAAAATTCATGCCCACCTGAAAATGCAAATAATCCTCAAAATGAATATCCATCATCCATACAAAAAAGGAAACGAATGGATGAACTAGAAACCATCATAGATCATTGTCATCAAACCAGTGGCAAGCAAAGCATTAAAAAACTACAGAGAATTTACCCAATCGCATAACAGCTGCTTTGGCCAGACCATCGGCAAAGTTGTTATCTTCTCTAAAAATATGCTTGAATAGAATAGCTTTGACATCGCGTTTGAGAACTTCAATGCTATTAGATACACTCTTCATACGCCAAGGAACTGAACTGTGGTTATTCACTCAATTAATGGCATTTCGAGAATCACTTTCTACAATGAGAGAGTGGCTGCTAGACCATGGAGTGGAAAGAAAGAAGCTGATTCCCTCTTTGATGGCAGCCAGTTCTGCATAGTTAGAGTCCTCAGTCCCAATTGGATGAGAGAAGGTACCTTTGATGAAGCCTTCATGGTCTCTTAGGGCGCCCCCTATACCCGCTGGTCCAGGCTTCCCCAATGCTGATCCATCAACATTCAGTTTCATAAATCCTTGGGGTGGTCTTGACCAGCCTCTATTGTGCCTTTCTTTTTTGTTAACCTTACTACAGATTACTCTACAAGGGTCTGAAAGCATGAGGCTGGTCTGCAAGTGATCCAAGGACCATTTTCCTTTGCACCAGTGAGTAAGTCTAACATGAATGATATCCTGGAGTTGGCAAATATCAAGAATCTTTTCTTGGAAGAGGATTTCATTTCTACACAACCAGAGAGACCAAATCGTAACATAAAACAACATCTTTCATATATCACTAGTGTGAGGAGGGGCAGCATTAATCCATGCTAAGAAAAAACTGGTAGCATTACCCGGAGGAACCCAATCAATGCCCCAACAGTTGCAATTGTACATCCACACTCTCCAAGCATAATTGCAATTAAAAAATAAGTGTTGAGGGGTTTCAAGAACATTACCACAGAGGGTGCAGTTGGCAGAGTCAATATTGAGAAGTCCTCTTTTGAGTAGTTCAGATTTGACAGCCACTTTTCTGTTGAGAATTTGCCAATAAAGAACTTCAACTTTGGGAACTTGATATCTCTAATGTTGGAATCTTAGATACAATCCCCAATTGGTTTTGGGACCTACCTCCATACTTAAATCTCTTAAATCTCTCTCATAACCATATCACTGGCATACTACCAAAATTATCACAACTCAAGTTTTTTCTTAATGTTGGAATTGATTTGAGTTCAAACCTGTTTGAGGGTCCATTGCCGTTGTTTCTTTCTAATGTGTCATCATTGAATCTTTCTCAAAATAAGTTCTCAGGATCAATTTCTGCTTTATGTAAGATTAAAGCTGAGGTTTTGACCTTTCTAGTAACTCATTGTCCGGGGTGCTTCCTGATTGTTCTGTTCACTGGCAAGCCCTCAAGGTTTTGAACTTTGCTAATAACAGCTTCTCAGTGGGTATTCCAAGAACTTTTGGATCATTGTCATCACTTGAATCAATTAATTTAAGCGATAACAAATTCTCTGGAGAGTTGCCTTCTTCTTTGAAGAATTGCAGTCGGTTGAAACACTTGGATCTAAATAATAATAAATTCTCTGGAAATATACCAGCTTGGATAGGAGAAAATTTATCATCTTTGATTCATCTGAGCCTACAAAGTAATGAGTTCAAGGGAAGGATACCTGCCAGCTTATGTCAATTAGCAAATATACGGATGCTGGACCTCTCTCTGAATACCATCTCAGGAACAATACCATTGTGTCTAAATAATCTGACTGCCATGTCTCAAAGGGGAGATTCAAATTACATCATCAAAAATGATTATTTTTCTTCATCGGAAGAAGGGCCTGTCGGTGATCTGGTACTTGGTCTTGAATCAGGCAGCTACATTGAAAAGGCATAGGTTCGATGGAAAGGAAAAATCTGCAAGTTTGAAAAATCTCTTGGACTGTTGAGGAGCATTAATCTTGCTGGAAACAAATTGGTTGGAAAAATTCCAGATGAGATAACAAGCTTTTCTGAATTGGTTCAATTGAACTTATCAGGGAACAATTTGATAGGGTTCATTCCTAAGACAATTGGTCATTTGAAAAAGTTAGAATCACTTGATTTGTCAAAAATCAACTGTCGGACCAGATCCCTGCTAGCATGGTTGATCTAAACTTTTTGAATTGCTTGAACTTGTCATACAATAATTTGTCAGGAAGAATTCCATTAAGCACTCAAATACAGACAATGGAAGCTTCAGCCTTCGTTGGTAACCTGGCACTATGTGGGCCGCCAGTCACGCAACAGTACCCTGAAGATGACGCAACTCAAAGCCAATCGCCTGAAGATGAAATTGAAGATGAATTCAACAAATGGTTTTATGCTGGAATGGGATTTGGATTCTTTATTGGGTTTTGGGGAGTTTTTGCCACTTTACTGTCAAAGCGTTCTTGGAGGCATGCCTATTTTCGGTTCTTGGACAACTTTGAAGGACTCACTCTACGTGACAATCATGTTGTGGGGAGCAAGATCACAGAGAAAGCTGAAGAAGCTAGAGGCTACTACTACTCTAGAGGTAAGCTAACATAACATTTTAATTGTAACGATCCAAATTCAAACACTGGCCCAACAAATCAGGTTGATGCATACTTTGATATCATTTGTAACGACTCAAATCCAAGCATTGGATTAGCAAGTTTTCAAACTTAAATCACATGACTCTTAAAAGCTCAAACTCAAATTACTAGTTGCAGTGGACTTGTATCATTATATAAGTCTTAATAATCACATTCACATCTAATGTGGGATGAGATATCACATTAATGACAATATATTGATATATTGATATATATATATATATATATATATATATATATATATATGTGGTAGATGCACCTTTAAAATCCTCTCACTAAGATTACAGTGATCAATGAGATTTAAGCTTCTAATTTTGAACATGTTCAGGCAAAAAATCTACTTCATGAATTTGTAGACAGGGCATAAGCTCACAATTTCCCTTGTATAGTAAAAATAAATTAATAGAATTGGAATACTTAATTTTAGATCATTTTTAAAAGTTTAATCTGGTATTAATAAGTGATAACATCTCCAACGTGAACAGACTATTCCTATTAATATTGGTTTTCTTCAAATTATCGATTTCTTCTTGCATTTTACTGACCCAAAGACAACTGATTTTTATCACAGGTAGCAGCACCAGATTTATGGACTGTGGATTCAGGAAGATGGCAAACATAGCAGATGAAGGTCCTGAAAGGATTAAAAGTTTGTTGATGAATAATCTCCTTCAAAATCAGCTTCTGGTCTATGTAGTTTACAATTTTGTGTGTAATTGATGACATTATAGACATCAGTTGTACCTGTTTCATTAGTTGAAATAGATATTTCATTGCTCAAATAAATTTTTTTGGGTTTTGTGTACTAAAACATTATCAGAGTCCATGAATTAATGCTTGAAGGGATGGGCTGGTTGCCATATAAATAATTAATATGGCATTAACTCTAAGGAAGTTTAACCATTTGAGGTTACTCATTCTTGCATCTCACTCCCTTTAGCTTTAGTCGTAAAACAATTGTTAAGGAGTCTAGTGGCCTAACATATATGGTACACAGATTGTTTTCTTTACAAGGTCACTTTACTGCTATTTGATAGTTAATTAAACATTGATTATTAGTTTTCCAGATTTCATTCCTTGGTCTCAATTGCTTATTCATAACTACAAAAAATATATAACAGAGATTCATTAATTATAAATAATGAATTGTTTTCTCAATTGCTTAAAATTTAAGACCTTCTTGTCTATGTGTGCTTATCTGCTTTCTGATGGAGGAATTATGCAAAGTTCTGTTTCATCCTTTTTTAAGTTTGATACAAAACTGGATATTAAGTTTATGCTTGTTGACCTCATTCTTTCATCTAACTACATGGAGCAATGCAAATTAGTAGCTACACCACTTGTTGTGAATGAAAAGCTATCAGGGGATGATTGTTAGGACAAAATAGATGCCTCTGTTTTCAGAAGCTAGATTGGTTGTCAGCTACCAGACCAAACATAATGTTTATCAGCTTTTACTGTCCCAAAGATCGAGGACTAGAATGGAACTGAAGTTCACAAATCGAAGAGAATAAGGTACCTGGGTCGAGAGCATAGGTAGGCAAATGCAACTCCTCAATATAAGGAAGCATATTAATAACTAGCAGCCAACTTGTTGATGCCAAACTAAGGTTCACATATCTTAAATTCAAGTACTTCAATGAAGAAAATCCAATTATCCAATTCAAATTAGAAATCCAAATGTTTTGAGAATCTTTTATTTCACTCAATGTAACTCTAATGTTCATTTATTTCACTCAATGTAACTCAAGAAAATATTCCTTTGACAAATTGATTTTACCGTGGAACAATGAAACCAATTCTTCGACCTGGGGTTATTTGCTTCTCTAATGGTAAAGAGAAAAATTAGAGCCTGTTGCAATGTTTGTTCACTAATTAATTTGCTTGACTCTTTTCACTCTTTATTCAACTTGAGACTTCATTCCTTTTTCATAGAAAGGAAAATCAGTAGTGGATTTAAGATTTCGTATTTGGAGGATGGCAAATAAAAGGTGAGACGGTCGTGGGGTCTTGAGGTAATGAAGCTTGAAGGAATAATTCTATTATAATAGGATTTACTTTAGTCTTTTAAATCTACCAAAATTAGTTTTTGATTAATTGTTGTGGGCATCTCACCAAACAAAAAAAATATTATAGGGGTAAAATTATAAAATTCTAAAAACATAAAAATATATTATAAAATTTTAAAACCTGTGAAGGGACGGAGATCCTACTAATCTTCATTTCCTTTGTCACTGGATAATTTTGGAGGGAATGAGATGCATGCTTGTTTCAATTAAGTTCATAGATTAATAGGAAACTACATTAGATATCAGCTATCTTCATACAGACTGGATGGATGACCTAAATATAAAGACAGACTGCTTTCCAAGAAAATAATTACCAAGAGGAAAAAAGCCTTAAGGAAGGTTCAAAGGATACTTCCTAGTAATTTCCAAAAGTAAAGACGAATAATGTTAAAAATACAAAAGTCCAAAAGAAATGTGAAAATAGTGAGTACATGCTATACTAAAATCCAAAACACAAAAAACTAGCAAGGAAAATTCAAAAGTTTCACATAAATATGGGTCCATAACACCATCTCTTCTAACTCGTAACGATATGACATATGTCTCACTTGGCTCGTTGTCTAATTAAAATTGGGACCCAAATTGAGAATACAGTAACTTTGTGGAAAAAACATGATGCTTGCCGCGTTGCTTTTCTTTGTAGACAGAGCATCTCCTTTAGAATCGAGTCAAAGTAAGCATGGATAAGTCTTGGAATATATGCCTTTCCTTTTCTTTGTACAATTTCTTGATTGAGAGTTCATATGTGAGTCACAAAGGAGATTGTCATGAAAAACGAGGAGATAATAGGGTCAATCTTAGAATGTCACAGGATCTTGATATACTAGGTTTTTCCATGCTATAAAATTATTGCCCTTATTAGTGGTCTAGGAAATGGAGGTTAGTAGCATTCCGTTTTTTCAAAGTTTTAAAATTTTATAATTCTGCTTTTATAAACATTAAACTTCAAATATGACTATTTTATAAATGTAAAATCCTAATTCCATCATGACATATGATTACCGTAGCAGACTTATTTTTCTTGTTGATGATGGGTAAAATGATGCTGCAAACAGACGTGTTTGACTCAAGCAAAGGAAGGAAGAAGAAGGCAACATCATATCAGTTCCCTAGTTTTGTTTTTTTCAATATGAGTTAATTTAATTTATTTTATAATCTAACTGTTTTTATTCTATCTCGTAGATACTTCTGCTGTTGTGCATTGGAATTACATGACTTACTCTTATTATTCAAATGTTTCCATTTATTTCCTCATGTAATTAGAATTCATGAATATTTTTGTAAATGATAGGTAAAAATAATGGATTGCACTTATAACATAAAACAAAATAAATACTATTTGAGCTCTATATAATGGAATGCACAAAGTAGACATATGTCAATTGTCATACATAGTCAAATTAAGACACTTGCTTAATGAACTTAATTTAATTGATTCCTATAGACATATAGTGAATTAATTAAGTTAGGTATTTGTACAAGCATCTCGATAGAAACTTGTCCATAGCTTTGGATTTTAGATTAGAAAAATCACTCAAAAAGATAAATAACAAGAAAAGCTAGTATCAAATGAAATGTTGAATGAACCCATAATCCTAGGTCTTTAATCTATTGCTTTTCTCAACATATTTTGTTTTTTGCTAGTTAATTTATTATTTATTTTTAAATTTTGTTTTTGATTAGCTTTTCAATTTTCAAATTGCTTAAATAAGATTAATTTGTTTTATAATTTTAGTACTTAGTGAAACTTTATAAACAAATCTCCATGAGAATAATACTCCACTTCATCATTATATTATTTATTCAATACGTATACTTTCATAGAGTACATTTCTATCCATAAAAACAATTGCATGTCTTCCTTTGAAAACAGTCATGATTTTATCATTTAATAATTATCATGAAAGTGTGAAGCTCAAATTCCATTGTTAGCACCACAAATGCACCAACCAAATTGCTAGAGAGAGAAGACCTTGACTTGCCAACAAGGAGGATTTGCATTGGGGGTAACTATTCCGCTAACTGAAATTCAAAAATTTAGTGGAAGAGAGATCTTAAAGAGAAAGATTTTAGAGTAAAATGTATCAATCATGCATGACATAAATTTTAATAATTTTAAAATTTAATTTTTGATTTATGACTTCTTAATATTTCAAATTTATTCATTCTATCAATTACATTTAAAAATTAATAAAATATACTATCTTCAAATCAAGTGGCATAAATCTCAATAAAAAAAATCAAATGACACCACAATTGCACCAACTAAATATGTTCCATGTAGCTTCCTGCGAAGCTCTTTGTAATGTTGTAGATGTAATATTGATGTCTTAAAAGCAATTGAGAGTAATATCTTAAATAATGTTGAATGATACACGTTATCTGTATATGACTCAATCATATGACAATATACTATAGGATCCATTTGACTTAATTAGCAAGTCTACCAATCAATAAGTGAACCCTTTTGAAATTAAATTTAAAATTATTATCATTAATTAAAGATTAATTAATTATCATTTGACGTGGTCCATGGAGCAAGACATACTTGGAAATGCTTGAAAGGCTGTCACATAAAGTCCTTGAAGAAACTTGATGGTGGTTGAGGAAACCAGCAATGTCCTCTCTTAGCCCCACAACTGCAACACGGTAAAGCAACATTCCGTACGTCCAATGCCCCTTCGAATGGATTATCATTTGAAACCAATTGGAAAGGCATTGCTTTCAGTGTTGAAGACGGTATCATTTACCAAGACTTAATGTGGAAAAAATGGCAACAAATTAATTTATTTATTCCAAGCCATTGATCATTTCCAAAGATGGTACCAATATTTTATAGGATCTATTCGACGTAATTTGCAAGCCTACCACTCAACAAGTTAACTTTTTTGAAATTAAATTCAAAATTATTACGTAATTATTATTATCATTAATTAAAAATAACAAAAATTTTTAAAAAAATCAAAATAACACATAACAGAGAGAAATCAAAACCATAATGAAGATGAAATGAAATTAATTTCCAAAAAACTTCTTAAAGTTTACCAAAAAAATTTATATTGTAGATATTATTGAATGTTTACAAGAGCTTACAGAATTGCTTTGCTCTGGAAGCATCATTACTGCATGTTTCTGGTTAAGCTCAATTTGCTAATTTTCCATATGATTATTCCCCCGAAAAAAGTTAAAATAAGTTATCCATTCTTTTGGTTTTTGGAACACAAATATCGTAAAGAGGACTTTGGCAATTGAAGGACGTTCTCCATGGAGCAAGACTGACTTGGAAATGCTTGAAAGGCTGTTACATAAAGTCCTTGAAGAAACTTGATTACTTGATATTGGTTTGCAGAATTGCTCTGTTCTCAAAACCATAGCTGGATGGATTTTTGGTTAAGCTCAATTTGGTAATTTTCTCCGACGATTATAAGCTTGAGAAGTGGTGATCAAGTCCTTGAATAAACTTCAATTCTTAGATCAGGAAATATGGCTTTCTCATTATCACAAGAAGAGATTATCTTGGTTGAAAACAGAGAGATCATCATAGTAAAATAGGCTGAAACAGAGAGATTATCTTGCTTTGATATTTCAAATAAATTTGGGTTAATGAATTTCCTCTTATTAAACTGTAAGTAGAACTTTTCAACTACCATATTTACCTTTTTTTTTTTTTTGGAGTGACTACCATATTTACTTTTAAGTAGTAAAGTTGCAAAAAACTCAATAATTAGATCTCACTTTAATGGATTGCACAAGGCAAATTTACCACTCGTATTGATTTGGTTCTTAAGGAGAGCAATAATCATTCTCACATCTTACAATTCCATAATATTAAATATGGTTATTATTAAGAAAACCCTGTATCTCTGATTATCATCATGGTCTAATCTGCCAGCTAACTTACAGCTTACGACATAAACTTTTCTACCAGGTACATACCAAAAGGAAAAATCTTTCCATGGGATTGCCTTCTTCCTGCAAGCTACGTTAAGTAGGATTGAAAAGTGGTTTTCCATTTTCTTTAGTGTGTGCCATTAGTCCATTCCTCAAAGTACAACCCAATCTTATTGTTAGCCCTTTCCCAGGGAGTTAGGATCCATCCGACTTAATTTGCACGCCTATCACTCAACAAGTCATCATTTTCAAAATTAAATTTAAAATTGTTATGCAATTATTATTATCATTAATTGAAAGTGACTCGTAACAAAGAGAAAGAGGAGTTAAATCGTAATAAAGTAAAATTAATTTCGAGAAAACTTCTTATATTTTACCAAAAAGAAAAAGTTATAATGTTGATACTATTGATTGTGTACAAGAACTTACAGAATTGCTTTGTTCTCGAAGCATGGTCACTGCATGTTTCTGGTTAAGCTCAATTTGGTAATTTTCCGTATGATTATCCCAAAAAAAAAAAAGGTTAACTAAGTTTTCCATTCTTTTTGTATTTTTAACACGAATTTCTTAAAGGAGGACTTTGGCAATCGTCCATGGAGGAAGACTGACTTGGAAATGCTTGGAAGGCTGTCACAATTCTTTAAATTAGCTGAAAGAATGTGTTCCTTTAAAACAGTAAGGGACATATTTTGGTCAACAATTATACTTCAAATCAGTAATTAGAAGGAATGCAATGAAGTTGGACTTTTGAACTACCTTATTAAATTTTAAGAAAGAAATGGTGAACATTTTACACTAAGATCGTGAATTAAAATCCCCTTGACTTGATGTCGACACTGAAAATGATAGATAAGACTAATATCTATCAGTTATTCAAAATATATAATATATTAATAAAATCTATTATGTCTATATATTATTTATATGCGTAAGTTTTTTAATTAATGGAAATAGATTGTTTTACTCATTATATTTTTAAATTATCATTGTAAATATTTTTAATAAAAATTAATAAAATTTATCTAATTTGTAAATAAGAATTTTAATTATATCAAATGGTTTTTATTATAAATATTAATAATAGGATTTATCCATTTTGAAATAAAAAATCTAATTTTTTTTAAATGACTTTCATTAAATTTTTTCTTAATTCGAAAAATATGGAATAATTAGTAAATTAATATTAAAAGTGAATTTATTTCACAAACTCTGAAACTCACCGGTAACTACACCACCGGAAAACTTCACCGTTGTGTAAGTATTTCGTACTCTTTTTAGTTTTTATTTCTTTGTTCTAACTATTAAACTCGTAGTTAGGGTTTTAGAGTTTTTTTTTTTAAATTAGAATTCTGAATTTGTTCGATTTATGTTTTAAGGATACCTGTACTATTGGAGATTAAGATAAATGATTGTAGAATATAGGGCAACAATATAATGTAAAGATCTTATCAATATAAAATAGTTACTAATTTCTAGTAGTATCTATCTTTTATATATAAAATGAATGATTAAAGGTTGTTAAATTTAGTTCATTTGTTTACTCAATAATGACTATGTGCTATATCTATTGAGAAATAAGTAGATCTTCTTTACTCTTTTATTTTGTTCAATAAATTGGATGGATATTTATTGGAATTTAAACATTTGTGTATAAGACAGATGTCTAAATATATTGATTCAGGTTCATGTAGAATAAGAGGATATAGATAAAAAATAATATTTAATTACAATTGATAAATAATAAATAAATCTATCTTCTAAATATTAAAAGTTAGAAATTATTGTTTTCAAGTATTTTTTATTGAAATAAATAAAAGTTAAAAAAACCCTTCAAATTTCAAAAACAACATAATTTTGATATAAGGTGTACGAAAAAAAAATTCAATTAAGAATGACAGATGTTAACTAATTAATCCAATCAATTATCTTACTTTTATATATATTATAGATATTTATATAATACATATATATATATATATATATATATGTATTTGTTATTGAGTTACTAGTGAGTGGTGTACAATCACTGTTGAAAATTCAATTAGCCATAACCTTGTCTCAAGTTCGCTGTTAAATGCATTGGCAAAGCTTCAGTTAAAGAAGTACATATGATTTTATCTAATTATTTCATGCTTTGTAGAAGTTAATATCGCATAAGTGGACACCAACGGAGTCAAGAGATTATAGGTGGTGGTGATTCGTTAGTCCTCAATTTTTTAATTTTTTTATTATATATATAGTATGATTATTTTTATAATTACTCTTTATCCACCTCTCATGTAAAATTTTACATTTGTCATTGTAAGTGGATATGAAATTTCTTTAGAATCAAAATAACTCTAATGTACATTTATTTCACTCAATGTAACTCAAGAAAATATTCTTTGGACAAATTGATTTCACTGCGAAACAAACAGACCAATTTTTCCATTTGAAGTTGTTTGCTTCTCTAATGGTAAAGAAAAAAATTAGAGCCTATCACGACCTCTGTTCACTAATTAATTTGCTTGACTCTTTTCACTCTTTATTCGACTTGAGACTTCATTCCTTTTCCATAGAAGGGATAATTAATGGTGAAGTCAAGATTTTCGGTTTGGAGAGGGTCAGTAAAAGGTGGATTAGTCATGGAGTCCTCAAGTAGTGGAGTTTGCGAAATAATTCTATTACAATAGGATTTACTTTAATTCCTAAGACTATTAAAATTAGTTGTTGGCTAATTGCTGTGAAGCATCTCACCAAATAAAAAAATTATTATAGGAGTAAAACTATAAAATTCTAAAAAAAATATATATTATAAATTTTAAAATTTTTAAAAAGACGGAAACTCTACTAACCCTCATTCCCTCCGCCACTAAATAACTTTAGATGGAACGAGATGCATGCTTGTTTCAATCAAGTTCGTAGTTTAGTAGGAACTACATTGGAGAACTATCTTTAGAGAGACCGGATGGATGACCTAAATCCAAAGACAAACTACTTTCCAAGACAATTATAATTACCAAGAGGAAAAAAGATTAAGGAAGGTCCAATGAATACTTCCTAGTTAATTTTTATATGTAAAGAAGAATGAGGTTATAAAGACAAAAGTAAAAAAGAAATGTGAAAAGAGTGGGTATATGGCCGAAATTGAGATTACAGTAACTTTGTAGACAAAACATGATGCATGCCGCGTTGCTTTTCTACTTTGCAGAAAAAGTAGCAAGGAATATTTTTGTAAATGATAGGTAAAAATAATGGATTGCACTTAAAAAATAAAACAAAATAAATACTACTTGAGCTCTATATAATGAAATGCACAAAGCAAATTTACTACTCATTGCAATTAAAACCAACAAATCATCCTTTTTTAAATCTTATAGTTTCATGACCAGCACAAGTATGTTTTTAATGCTGAGGTCCTTTCTATTTCTACTTATTTTTTTTGGGCTTTGCCAATGCATGAGAATTGCAAATGGCTTCAACCCAAGTGCCAGAGAAGCGAAGATCCAATGCATAGAGAAGGAGAGACATGCTCTGCTTATGGTCAAGCAAAGTCTCATCGATGATTATGGTCATCTCTCCTCTTGGGGAAATGAAGATGGAAATAAAGATTGTTGTCTATGGAGAGGTGTCCGATGTAGCAGTAGAACACGCCATGTAATCAAGCTTGATCTTAGTAGCCCTGGGACTTGGGATCATGACTCGTTCCAGCATAATTCTCTAAGAGGTAAGATCAATCCTTCCTTGCTTGATCTGCAGCATTTAAGATATTTAGACCTCAGTGACAATCAATTTGAAGGAAGTATGTTCCCGAATTTAAATGGCTCACTGAGTAAGTTAAGATACTTAAATCTCAATCGAGCTGGATTAAGTTCAACAATACTCAATCAGCTTGGGAATTTGTCAGAATTGCAGTTCCTTGATCTTAGCTACAATGATTACAATATTTCCAACCTTGATTGGCTTCATGGTCTTTCTTCTTTAAGACATCTTAACCTTAGTGGGAACAACCTTACTGATGATAATGATTGGCCGCAACTACTCAACATGCTTCCTTACCTGGAAGACTTAAAGTTGAGATGGTGTATGCTGCCGAGAATCCTTTCTCCACCTTCCCTCACTAATTCTACATCATCGTCACTTTCCATTGATCTCTCTGAAAACAATCTTACTTCTTCCATGTACCCATTGTTGTTCAATATTACAAGCAATATTGTTTATCTTGAACTTTCATATAACCTGTTAGGTGGCTCAATTCCAGAGTTTTTCGAGAATATGATCTCTCTTAAATATCTTTATTTAGGGGGAAATAACCTTGAAGGTGATATTCCGAAATTCCTTGGCAACATCTGTACTATTGAAACATTAGACCTTTCGAACAACAACTTCAGTGGATCAATCGTCGCTGGGTTTTTTGGGTGCTTAAAAAATTCATTGCAGATTTTGGACCTATTTGGAAACAGCTTTCAAGGTCCATCAATGTTACCTTATATCGTAAGATTTTCTTCGTTAAGAGAGCTTGATCTCTCATCTAATAGATTAAATGGCTCCTTCTCAGAGAGCTTTAATTTTAAAGAACCTTCCAAGCTTGCTGTCTTGTGGTTGTGGGGAAACCAACTTACAGGAACGTTACCTGATTTCACAACACTTTCTTCCTTGAAAGATTTAAGTATTGGTGGTAACCAATTAAACGGGACTATTCCTGAAAGTTTGGGATGCTTATCCGAGCTTGAAAATTTGGATGTTTTTCGGAATTCTTTTGAAGGTGTGATATCTGAAACACTTTTCAAAAATCTCTCCAAATTAAAGTTTCTTGACTTATCGGATAACCATTTGGTTGTGAATTTCAGCTCCGTTTGGGTTCCCCCTTTTCAGTTACAACAAATTTTTCTATCCTCTTGCACATTGGGGCCTCACTTCCCAAAATGGCTTCAAACTCAAAAAGAATTTCAACATCTTGATATCTCTGGGGCTGGAATTTCGGGTACTATACCTGATTGGTTTTGGGACTTACCTCCATACTTATTATCTTTAAATCTCTCTCATAACCAAATGACTGGCATGCTACCAGACTTATCATCACTCAAGTTTAAGGAATTTCCTGGAATGGATTTAAGTTTTAACATGTTTGAGGGTCCGTTGCCAGTGCTTCCTTATAACATGACATCAATAATTCTTGTGAAAAATAGGTTTTCAGGATCAGTTTCTTCATTATGTAAGATTGCAGCTGGGACTTTGAGCATTCTTGATCTTTCTGATAACCTATTGTGTGGAGTGCTTCCTGATTGCTTTTTTCACTAGCAAAACCTTATTGTTTTGAATTTAGCAAATAACAACTTCTCAGGGGTTATTCCAACAACTGTGGGATCGTTGTTGTCAATTCATACAATTAGTTTGCGCAATAATAGCTTCTCTGGAGACTTACCTTCTTCTTTGAAAAATTGCAATCGGCTGTCATTTTTGGATTTAAGCGAGAATATGTTTTCTGGAAGTATACCGGCCTGGATAGGAGAAAACTTGTTATCTTTGATTTTTTTGAGTCTACAAGCTAATGAGTTTTATGGGAGGATACCTTCCAATTTATGCCAATTAGCAAAGATACGGATTCTGGACCTCTCCCAAAACACTCTCTCTGGAGCAATACCATTGTGCCTTAATAATCTGACTGCCATGGTTCAAAAAGGAGATCCAGATGGTATTATCGAGCATAATTATTGGTATTCAGTGGAAGGAAATAAATCTTTCTGGGGAGACTCCTACGTTGAAAAGGCATGGGTTGGATGGAAAGGAATGAAGTACGAGTATGAAAGAAGTCTTTTACTGTTTAGAATCATTGATTTCGCATGCAACAAATTAAATGGAGAAATTCCAGATGAGATAACAAGACTTTCTGAATTGGTTGTATTGAACTTATCAAGGAACAATTTGATAGGACTTATCCCTAAAAACATTGGTCAATTGAAACAATTACAATCTGTTGATTTGTCATACAATCATTTGTCGGGGCCAATCCCTGACAGCATGGCTGATCTAAATTTTTTGAGTTACTTGAACCTGTCATATAATAACTTATCAGGAAAAGTTCCAACGGGTACTCAACTCCAATCCCTTGAGGCTTCAGCCTTTATGGGAAATCAAGCACTGTACGGGCCTCCAATTACACAACAGTGCCCCAAAAATGACACGTTTCAACCTCAACCACCTGAAGAAGAGAGGGATGAATTCAATAGATGGTTTTATGTTGGAATGGGAATCGGATTCTTCATGGCGTTTTGGGGAGTTTTTGGCACTCTACTGTTGAAGCGTTCTTGGAGGCATGCATATTTTCGACTCTTGGATAACTGGACGGACTCACTGTACGTGACATCCATGCTGTCGAGTGCAAGATTGGTAAGGAAGTTCAAAAGTTAGAGACTACTAAGTTTCTACTAAAGGTCAGCAAACTTAACGTTTTCATTGAAATAAATATATTTATACATGTTTTATTGTCTTCTATTAAAGCACTCAACCAAGCTCATCATGGTGGATAATGTTTAATAAATGGTTTCAATTTCGAACATGTTCAGGCAAAATTCTACTTCATGAATCTGTAGACTAGGTATATACATTGAAGTTAAATTTTTAATTAAAACCATTCTATTTATAAGTTTAATCTGATAGCAAGAATAAATGAGAACTATCTTGGAATTCATACTCTCTGATGTGAATTCTGTCTTTCTTCTAACTGTTGATTTCACTATTTTTTGAGAAATTGTTGCAGCATTAATGACTTAAAAACAATTGATTTGTCAGGTTAACTATCATAGTTGTAGCAGTATCAGAGTTGTGAACTATGGATTCAAAAAGATAAAGAACGTGGCATGCAGACATAGCTCCAGATTGGGACAAAATGCGTTGTCTCTTGATGAATAGTCTGCTTTTTTTTCTGTTTTGAGAAGGATGAATAAATATGCTTTGAAATTATCTTCTTGTCTATGCATGCTTATCTACTTGTTGATGCACGAATTCTGAAGAAAACTTTGTGCAAAGTTTTCAGTTTGTTTGAAGACATTACATGTTCTTCTCTTATTACCTTTATATATTGATGTATTTTCAATCCTTTTGAGAGAAATATATAATCTTTCTTTACAAAATCACTTTATAATTGGATGTTGATTATTACCATTTGAGATATCATCAACCTTAAATTTTTTTTAATACATAAAAAAAAGTTCAAGGAGAGAGTGAATTCGGATAGTGGACCTTATCCCTCTTAAGGAAGGATAATAAGTAATAACTAGCGGATAATCAGGATATTTTCGTGACTCAATTAATCCCATCTTGCTATAATACAATTATTCTTCTTAATATCATAAGTTATATAATTTGTTTATGCTACAGAAACATAAATTAGGACTATGGCAAAATGAATGTCTTTGTATGCTTATAATCTTGCTAATCTATAGATTGTGCAAACTTTGTTTAATACTAATGACATTGCCTGTTTATATGATGGTGGTAGAATTTGATCCAGAGATTGACATTCCCTGTTCTCCAGCAACTAAAAGAAATAAAAAAAGGCACTTTGTAAGATACAAATGTGCATATATGACATCTAAAGTCAGTATAGATAGATACTACGTATGTAGGCATGAAAGCTACATCTTCCCATTCATGTATTTGATGCATGGATAAGCAAAGAGAGTTTGCCTCATACAAACCAAAAAAAAAAAATACATGAGCAGAAGACCCATAAAACTACCAAAAGAAACCAACCTACTTGCTATAACAACAAAATAGATTCAGGGAGAACATTACAAAGACAAAATCCCATCACTGTTCTTTCCAAATCCTTCCTGCCACTCTAGGCTTCAATTCTTTCCGGTCTCCCCCTGAGAAGAACAAAGCCATGTTACGTTGGATGATGAGACCATCAAACTGTCACGAACCTTCCTGTGATTGTCCCTTATGCTCCTGGGCACCCCTTGCCAAGTCATCTTCCTCCCATTCCCACCTACCTCGAGACTGTAGCTATAGTTCTTTGCCTCATCATCGTCACCCCTAAACCGCAAGAATGCTATATAAACAGAAGCCATCCCAAGCTGGAATGCTTCGAAGTGCAGGCAAAAGTGTTGACCAAAGCAACTGAAAACCTAAAAATTGAGAACAGAAATCCAACTATCGGTGAGATACACCTCACAAAATCTTTAAATAAAATCTAAAATAACAAGGTTAAGTCTATGAATATCATTGTGCCACATCAAATAACAAAAAGAAGCATAATCTCTTATCCAAAAATAAAAAAAACAACTTAGTAACAGTCTTCAATTCTGTGTGGCAAAGCCACTTTATTACTTTTACTCTTTTAGATTTAAGGATTTTTGAGAATGAAGTTCTGGAAAATCAGAGAAGAACTCAAAGAACAGAGGAGTAAAAAATGAAGAAAGGGAAAATTTCTGAACGTGGATAATATACACGCTTCATCTTGAGCGGGAGTGTTGAGCATTGAAGATGATATTTAAGGAAGAGTCAAGCCCCTGCGTACCTGTACATTGAAGAAGGATCGGGCATGAACAGAGCATTAGGACTCCTTGTGACTAAGAGAAAAGGGGGGTTAATAGGACACGTGTAATATTTATATAGGATGAGTAAATATAGAATTTACAGTTTACTAGTTCCTTTTACTGTATAGTAAAAAAATTAGTTGTTAGTTTCATTTGTTAATTGTAGCTTATTCCTATTGCCTATTGTCTGTACATAAATACACTTGTACTAACTGTTTCAATACAAGAAAATTCATTTCATTCTTCACTGATTCATTTCACGATCCTGATTTTATCAATCATGTTGAAGTCCTCTTTTCCACAGTCGCTCCCATGGGCAGCCGCACCAATCAACTCAGAAGCTGTACTCAAAAGTAGCTCATAAATATCCTAACCTTATTCCAAACCTCATATAAAAAAATTACTACCACCTTGACCTTGTCCTATGAATTGTTAGAGTTTGATATCAACTATTTACAATTTTTTCTATTTTATTCAAATTATTAGTGATTAAAATTAAAAACAAAGTATTCCTTAAAAATTTCCAAATGAAATTATTACTCCTTCATATTAAATATTTGATTATGTTATAATTATGAGCTTATTGTAAAAGTTATAGGAATAAGAGGCAGAAAAGAAGTAATTAAGAAATGGTATTAGAAAAATAAATGGAGTGAAACCGGTAGGAATTTGTTGCAAAGAAGATTCTCGAGAGTCATGAAGATGTCTCGTTTTGATTGTTGGACTAACAAAATGGTGGTGTGTATGTAAATAGTTATACTCTGTTTAGTATTTCTATTCTTGTAATTTTGTCAGATAGTGCTGTTCATTGTGGTGTTAATATTCATTTGTTCTTGCACATATATTGCTGAAACTGTACAGCATGAGATGATGAAAAACATACAGAGGAAATCTTCTTCCCAAATGGCCTTTTCTCTCGATTTTTCATATGGTATCAAAGCCCTTGGGATTTTTCATTGAATTTTTTGCTCAGATCCATTTGATTGTCTGATTCTCTTCTTTCCCATTTCTTAGTATTTAATTTGTTTTTTTTATTTCCCCTAAACACTTCATCCCTCAAATCTTTCAATTGATTCATCCCTCAAATACATTCAATACACACTTGAATCCTACTTTTGATCACTGATTCAAGAAAATGGTAGATTCAAGCAGTGATACAGCCAAGACCTTAGCTACCTCAAAATCATTGGTGTCCCCAACATAAGTCCCAAGGCCACCCTATTTTCTACACCATTCAGACCACCTTGGGTCAGTGGTGATAAACCCCAAGTTGAGCTCCAACAACTATGTCTCTGGGAACCGATCCTTCACTCTAGCTCTCTCGATCCGAAATAAAAATGGTTTCATTGATGGAACTTTGCCAGAACCAGATTCATCTGATGAGATTCACACTGCTTGGTCTCGCTGCAATGACCTTATTGTAGCATGGCTTTTGGAATTAATTACACAACCCATAGCCTCAACCGTGTTTTACATGAGCTCTGCTTACTAGATCTAGGAAACATTGAAGGAGAGGTTAAGCCAACCTGATGATGATCATATATGCAACCTTCAGTACTGCCTCGACGATGTCACTCAAGGTACAAGGTCTGTAGATGTTTATTTTACAGAGCTCAACAGTTTTTGGGAGGAGTTATGCAATTATAGGCCATTACTTCACTGACTTTGTGGTACTTGTAACCCAAAATGTTTTCAATCCTATAAGGACCAGATTGAAAAAAAAAAGAAAATACTATATTCAGGTTTTTAAATGGGTTAAATGAAACCTACTCTACCTTAAGGTCCCAGATAGTAATGTTGAAACCATTTTCAAACTAGAATGAGGCTTACAATCTCATAATAAGGGAGGAATTCAATCATTGCCCAATCTTGAATCTTTTGCCATGGTTGTTGCACAAGATACAAAGAAGAAGCAAAGACTTGATGTTGTATGTGCACACTGTGGTAAGAAGGGCCACACAAAGGAGAAGTGTTATAGACTGATTGGATTCCCAAATGATTTCAAATTCACTAAAAGTAAACCTGGTCCAAAGAGAGGAAAGGCACTAGTTAATAATGCGATGTATACTCCTTAAGATGATGAATCAGAAGAAATGCCAATCAATTCCACGCTGCCTATGTCTTTCACTAGGAATCAGTTCAACAACATTCTGGCACTAATCAATAAACTTGCTGCAAACTTTGATGATGGTGGACAGGCCTCAACAAATCAACAAAACAGACCCATTTTTTGTCAATTCAGTGTTGGCTAGTATACTTTCTCATCCATCTTATTCATTTAAATTTCATAATGATCTCAATTTTCATGATAAAAATGATACTTGGATTATTAACACGAGTGCAAGTGATCATGTAACTTGTTCCACTAAGATTTTTATTTCCTCTAAGCCTGTTTATCAAAAGTATGGTCATCTACCAAACAAAGTCAAGGTGCTTGTATCACATATAGGGTCAGTTAAAATAAACTCAAGGTTTTGTCTTACACGATGTTTTGTGTGTACCCTCATTCAGCGTCAATCTTATCTTTGTTAGTAAGCTAACAAATACAAAGAATTTTTATCTCTTGCTTACTGATGCACACTGTGTAATTCAAGATATCAAGTCATGGATAGTGATTGGGCTTGCTAAAGTGACAACAGGTCTATACCTCTCACAAGATAGCTATAAGGCACAATATTTAGATAAATTCAATATTGAGAAGGTTGTTAATTCTGTTTCTACTAGTTTTCTTAGTTTTGTGAACAATTGTGAATCAACATTAGTTTGTTCTGTTTCTAAGGATTTTTATAAAATAGTTTTTACTTGTACAAGAGCTCCTAGCTATTTTGACCTTTGGCATTATAGATTAGGGCATGTCTCTTTAAATAGGATAAATCTAATAGGAAAAATTGTTCTGAAGTTCTGTTGTGAAAATTGCCCAAGAATCAACAAAGATAAAATCCAGAGAAAATAAGCAAACAGAAAAACACAAGAATTTACGTGGTTCGGCCTCTTGCCTACGTCCACGGAGTGAAACTGTTCTTCTATTATTGAGAATTTAAAGTACAATAAATTGACCTTTATGGTTCCCCAAAACAACCCAATATCCCTTGCACACTCTTCCTCAATAACCTCTCAAGAACATTCACTCAAACCACTCTAGCTCCACCTAGAGCAAAAGATAGAGTTACAAGATGTTCCCTCTCTAGAGCTCTCAAAGCATTACTTACAATTCTAAAGTCTAGAAATCCACTTTTATAGTATAAAAGTCTAAAGTAGAATGTGATTAGGATTCAATGTGGAATAAGAAGTTTAAAAACCATACAACTACTTAATATTGTATACAAACAAAAATCCTAATCAAATAAGATCTAGAATTCTAGTCAACCCAAAACTCAACAAATCTCTACCTTTGACTTGAATTCAAACTCTTTAAACCTCTTCCACTAGTCGCACCTAATTGCAACTTCCTAACTCCACCTACTTTTCAACACCTTGAACAACTCTCCAAGCATAAGATTTTCTAAATCATTGACCTTTATAATTGCCACGACTACACATACCGAATCAAGCATGGTCCAACACTTGATTCCACAAAACGGCCAATGCACCTGTGTAGCCGTCAAGTCAATGGCACTAATTGACTTCGGAAAGGGACCTCGACAACCCTTCCAATTCACTACTGGCAAGATTTTTCATCCTTTCACCATCGTCTACACCATGGGAAACTTTCATCACCTCCTCAGCAAATGAAATCTCACTTTGGTAGCTACCATCCCCTGTGCACTGTTCCCATCCTTTCAAGGCCTCACATTCTAGACGATACAAGCCATTATGCAAATTTCCCCTCATCAGGACCATGTCGCCTTATGTGACTTTTACTACTCCATCACAATCAGAATATTCATACCCTTTGGAGTCTAACGGGCTCAATGATATTAGATTCTTACACATCCTTGAAACATAAGTCACACCACCCAAAGAGTGCACAACCCCATCAAACATTTTGATTTTCACCACTCCAATACCCATGACCTTCACTATTGACTTATCACCCAAAGTCAAATTCCCAGCCACCCCTTCTTGTAGTAAATCAAAACAATCCTTTTGATAACATATGTGAGTAGCAGAAGCAGAATCTAAATACTAATAAGAATTTGCATCCATATTTCTGAAATTGTAAGGACATTACAATCATCACCTTCAGCAACGAAAGCACACTCACCTTTGTTCTCGTTACTTTCATCCCCTTTTGTAGGACAATCCCTTTTAATATGCCCATACCCTTTGCATTTAAAGCATTGAACATTGTTGGATCTAGACTTGCCACCCTTAGATCCCTTACTAGTTGACTTTCTCCTATTAGCCTTAATTACTAATGCCAAGCCATTTGGATCTCTATCCCCTTTTTTACTTTTTTTTGGGCTTCACGAGACATTACGTTGCTTGTGCTTGTTCTAACGTTATTGTATCCATTCCACATATAAGAGATTCCACAAATACCTCATAGGAGTTTGGAAGCGAAGCTAGGAACAATAGTGCCTTTTCCTCTTCCTCCACCTTGACATCAACCTTCTTCAACTGATCAATGATCCCATCAAATTCATTCATATGCTTCATGAGGTCTCCATTCTTCTCCATCTTTAAGCAATACAACTTTCGCCTAAGCTGCAACTTGTTAGAAAGACTTTTCGTCAAGTAAATTTTCTCTAACTTTGCCCATAATCTTAGAGCAGAATCCTCATCAATAACATGATTAAACACATTATCTCCAATGCAAAGCCGAATAGTGCTCACACACCTTTGCTTCAACTATGCCCATTCAACATCCTTCATGTCATCTGGTTGCCCTTCCTCATTTCCTAGCAAGGGGCGCATTAAACCTTGCTGTACAAGGAGATCTTTCATCATTCTTTACCACTGCGTGAAACTAGTCTTACCATCAAACTTCTCAATTGAAAAATTCGTAGNACATCACCCTTCTTCAACTGATCAATGATTCCATCGAATTCATTCATATGCTTCACGAGGTCTCCATTCTCCTTTATCTTTAAGCGATACAACTTTCACCTAAGCTGCAACTTGTTAGAAAGACTTTTCGTCAAGTAAATTTTCTCTAACTTTGCCCATAATCTTAGAGCAGAATCCTCATCAATAACATGGTTAAACACATTATCTCCAATGCAAAGCCGAATAGTGCTCACACACCTTTGCTCCAACTCTGCCCATTCAACATCCTTCATGTCATCTGGTTGCTCTTCCTCATTTCCTAGCAAGGGGCGCATTAAACCTTGCTGTACAAGGAGATCTTTCATCCTTCTCTGCCACTGCGTGAAACTAGTCTTCCCATCAAACTTCTCAATTGAAAAATTCGCAGAACTAGTAACTTTCGACATCTTTGTTGAATCTTGAATTTACCGAACCTGAAGCTCTGATACCAGTTTGTTATGAAAATTGCCCAAAAATCAACAAAGATAAAATCCAGAGAAAATAAGCAAAAAGAAAAACACAAGAATTTACGTGGTTCGGCCTCTTGCCTACGTCCATGGAGTGAAACTGTTCTTCTATTATTGAGAATTTAAAGTACAATAAATTGACCTTTATGGTTCCCCAAAACAACCCAATATCCCCTGCACACTCTTCCTCAATAACCTCCCAAGAACATTCACTCAAACCACTCTAGCTTCACTTAGAGCAAAAGATAGAGTTACAAGATGTTCTCTCTCTAGAGCTCTCAAAGCACTACTTACAATTCTAAAGCCTAAAAATCCACTTTTATAGTATAAAAGTCCAAAGTAAAATGTGATTAGGATTCGATGTGGAATAAGAAGTTTAAAACCATACAACTACTTAATATTGTATACAAACAAAAAATCCTAATCAAATAAGATCTAGAATTCTAGTCAACCTAAAACTCAACAAGTTCAATGTGCTAATGATTTGCCTTGTGAAATCTGTCCATTAGCAAAGCAAAAACGTTTACCTTTTCCTATTCATGTTCAAAGCTCAAAATGTGCATTTGATTTAGTGCATGTAGATATCTGGGTCCATATTTCACACCAACAATTAATGGTCATCGATATTTTCTCACAATCGTGGATGATTACAGTCATTTCACATGGACTTCTCTTATGCATGCTAAAGCTGATACAACAGATTTAAAACAATCTTTTTACAACATGATATTAAATCAATTTGGTAAATCCATTAAGCAATTAAAATCCGATAACGGTAAGGAATTTAAACTAGTTGAATTTTATTCTTCTAAAGGAATTATGCATCAACTGTCGTGTGTAGATAGACCGCAGTAGAATGGTGTAGTTGAAAGGAGCCACCAACATCTATTAGTAATTGCTAGAGCTTTACTTTTCCAATCCTGTTTGCCTTTGAAATTTTGGGCTGATTTAGTACTTTGAGTAACCCACATTATCAATCGAATCCCCACACCACTTTTAAAGAATAAAACTCCATATAAGAAATTATTCCAAAAACTACCTTCCTATTCACATTTCAGGATATTTGGTTCTCTTTGTTTGGCTAGCACTCTATCACATAACAGAAAAAAAATTTTACCCTAGAGCTGTCAAATGTGTATTTCTAGGATACGCAACAGGAATTAAGGGATACAAGTTATATGATTTGAGCACTCATAAAGTTTTTATATCCAGGGATGTCATATTTCATGAAAGTATTTTTCCCTTCCGACAGCCAACACAAACTCTCAACAAAGAATTATTCTCATTTCCTCAAACACCTTGTGAACATAATTCTGTCACAAATGATCTCAATATCAATACTAATCATTATTTAGATTTTGATGTTCCTATTCACGATTATAATCTTGTTGATCAATCTCTTTTTTCAGCAGATATTAATCATGACATAAATCATACAAGTCCATCAAATTCAGAATCAGTTTCCAATATAGACATAGTTTCATCTACTTCAAATATATCTAATTCTTATGATGAACATCCGATTATCTCTAGTGATAATCATGAAAATGATCCACCAAGGAGAAGTGATAAGATAAGAAGACCTCCAAAATACTTGGAGGCATATCACTGTAATTTATCATCTGCATCATCACACAATGTTACTAAATATCCCATGCAAGATTTTTTATCTTCCAATTTATTGTTTGATTCTCATAGAGCCTTTATTGTTTCTTTGTCCCATGTTGATGAGCCCAAAACATATCATCAAGCAATTCAGTTTGATCATTGGAAGAATGCCATAAAAATAGAACTGGATGCCTTAGAAGACAATGGCACATGGAGTGTGGTACCATTACCTTCAGATTCATATTCTATTGGCAACAAATGGATATATAAAGTAAAGACGAATGCTGATGGCAGTGTAGAAAGATACAAAACTAGGTTGGTGGCTAAAGACTATAATCAACGAGAAAGCTTTGATTATCAAGAGACGTTTAATCCAATGGCTAAACCGTCTACTGCTAGAATTTTTTTAGCAATAGCAGCATTGAAAAATTGGCATCTCTCACATCTTGACATCAACAACACTTTCTTAAATAGGGACCTTGATGATATTGTTTACATGGATTTGCCTCAAGGTTGTTAGATTAAGGGGGAGTATCTTACTGGTGTGAAACTTGTCTATAAACTACACAAATCACTCTACGAACTCAAACAAGCGTCACGACAGTGGAATTGTAAGTCCACTAAGGCATTACTACTTTATGATTTCACACAATCAAAATTAGATTATTCCTTGTTGACTTAGACAACTGAAAACAATGATTTTGTGGGACTACTTGTGTATGTTGATGATATAGTAATAGGAAGTTCCTTTGTGAAGGTTACAAACGATATCAAGCAATAGCTTAGTTCCAAGTTTAAGTTGAAGGATCTAGGATGTATGAAATATTTTCTTGGTCTAGAAGTAGCAAGGTCAAATACTGGGATTACAATCTGCCAACGAAAATATACTCTAGATTTAAAGGAGGAGTAACCGAACTTTAGAGAGAAAGAAAGAAGAAGAAAGGAAAAAGGAGTGGGGGAACATGGACAAGAAACTTGTCATTGTCGGCCCCACCATGAAGCCATATCAAATACAACCTCTCTTTGTCTCTTTCATTTTATCCTTAGCCATTTAGGGAGAAAAAGAGAAAGGCAGAAAGAGCCGAAATGTGAGAGAGAAAGGAGGAAGTGTCACGGGTTGAAGGGAGAATTTCTTGGGTGGTTGCAACCGGTCTTGAGGGGAGAAATAGAGAAGAAAGGAAGCCATTTATGGAGCTAAATAAAAAAGGGAAAGGAACTTATTTTTGAGAGAGGAAATGGAGGCCTTGTGTTGTCGATTTTAGAGAGGAAAGAGGGGCTTCTTGCTGTCGGTTTTTGAGAGGAAAAAAAGGCCTTGTGTTGCTGGATTTTTGGGAAGGAAAATAGAGGAAGCTGGGCTGTTATGGTGATCGGCGGTGAGAGTGAAAGTAGAGAGCTTGCTGTCGGCGTTGGTAGTGAAGGAGGAAGGATGAAGGCTGCAGTAAAAAGGATGAGAAAGAGATCGGGTGAAGGGAAGGTAATGGGGGCATAAAGAAAAAAAAACATAATAATAATAAAATAAAAATATAAAATAAAATAAAATNGAGGAAGGATGAAGGCTGCAGTAAAAAGGATGAGAAAGAGATCGGGTGAAGGGAAGGTAATGGGGGCATAAAGAAAAAAAAACATAAATAATAAATAAAATAAAATAAATAAAATAAAATAAAATAAAAGTAAAGTAATATATATATATATATATATATATATATATATTAATGGGGTTTCAATGTATAGAAGAAATAAGTAACGGTGGAACACTGTGGTGGCAGGCCGAAGAAAAATAACGAATGGCCGGTAGGAGGGAATAACTAGATACGTTTACGAATTAATAGTGACGTAACATCCCGCTATTGTGAGGTGAGTAGGGAGTGTCCATTTTAAAATTTTCATAAATATATTCTTATATGTATTATTTATTTTAAACGCGAAAATTGTGGATAGCATGTGCTGGTAGCAATTTTAGGGAATTGTGAATGCAAATTATGTTTAGAAATCGTTTTGAATATATATGTATAAATTATATGTAAAGTGTTTTCAAAATGGGAAAACAAGTCCTTCGCACTGTTTTGCCTTAAAATCTGTGCTTTATATTTGTGCAGTGTGCATCCATGATTATAATGCTCATTCACCATGCGAGTTATTGTTTCGAAATTCATGCATAAATTTTATTTTATGAAAATGATAATAGATTTTATCATACCTTGTGTTGAATACTTTGAAAATAATTTTGAGACGAGCTTTTAAGAACATAACACAATTTCAAAATGGTTTTACAAATCGAGAGATTGGAGAGTAGGCCGGTTGTCACTTCGGTTAAGTGTGACCCTCGTGCACGAGTGAGCTCTAGCAAGAAAACCATTAGGTCACCGACGGGCGGTTAGGCGTGGTTGGGGCCACGGCCTGTGATATATGTATGCGTGGCTAGGCCACCAAATGATTATGCGGTTGCGACCGTTTGATTCTCCGATGTCGGCCAACATCGTGAGATTGCCATGGCACATGGGAATCCGGTGGAAGCAATGCTCCCGGATGTTATTATGTGGTAGCGGGACCACGGGTTTATTTTCATTCCCTACTCGAGAGTGGCATCTCTAGGTTTTTAAACTCATATTTCTTTGCATGGTGAAAACGAAATTTAACGGTTTTTCTGCAGCTCCCCTTATTTTTACGGTAAAATGAATTTTAACTCCTCGAGTGCGAGGTGATTTGTGATTTACATATGTGTTTGATTAACATTCGATTTCATGGGAGCTTGCCGAATATACTGATTTGATTTGAGTAAAATGTCAATTGATCTTGACGACGAAATTTTTTTTATGTAAAATTGTTTTAATTCAATATTTCAAATGATTGACTTGAATAAGGTTACTGATCTGTTTTGTAGTGAAAATTTTTGTCTACCTTGGTTAATTTACCAATTGAAGTGTTTACAATGTGTAAGAAATCCTCGGTTTTTCATACAAGGCACAAACTTTCGTTTGAAATAAATTGTTTTTATAATCTTGCATTTTTAATATCAACTGATCTGTTGTTTGCTTGTTTCCCATCTACTCCCTACTCACGGAGCCGATGATCACTGAGTCTGTGAGACTCACCCCCCTTTTTATTTCCCTTTTTGCAGACAGTGATCAGCCTAGTGCGTAATCATCGATGCGTATGGTCCACCGTAGATAGGTAAAGGCATCTCATAGCATTTTATCCCGAGTCGCTCCGCTGTTAGAGATTGAGTTGTAGTACTTTGGTTTTACTATGTAAACAAATATTAGTTTTGATAAAAACATAAATTTTAGATTCTTGAACTCAATGTATTTAATTGTGATATCATGACTTAAAGTCAAAATTTAATGGCTATGTTTCTTGTGAAATTTTAAGTTTAAAAAAAAAACTATATATGGTTCAAACATTAATATAGATTAGTAAAGGTGTACAATAAGTTATGGAGAAATTTCTTTTAGGCTTGTTCGGGACTTGGCGCGATCTCCCGGAGGTCTCAGACGCTGGTAGCGATTGAGGAAGGGTCGTTACACTACAAGTTATAGATAGTTGATAGGTAAATTAATTTACCTAGTCTTTAGAAGACCAGACATCACATAGGCTATTAAAGTTCTATCACAGTTTTTAGACAAGCCTGGAAAGTCTCATTTCTATGCAGCACTCAGAGTCCTTAAATACCTAAAGGATACCTCAGGGTGTGGTATTTTGATGTCTTCATATTCAGAACCTATCTTGACAGCTTATGCAGACAATGATAGGGGGAGCTGTCCAGACACAAGAAGGTCTGTTACAGGGTTCAGTATATTCCTTGAAAAATCTTTGATTAGCTGGAAAGCAAAGAAACAAACTGTGGTAGCTTGAAGTTCAACAGAGGCAGAATATAGGTCTATGCAGCAACACGTTGTGAAATATTATGGTTGTTGAATTTGCTTAGAGATTTTGGAATTTATCATTCACAAGCAGTGAAGTTGTATTGTGATAACCAATCTGCCCTTCACATTTGTAAAAATCCCACACACCATGAAAGAACGAAGCATATTGAAATGGATTGCCATTTCATGAGGGAGAAAGTTGCAGCAAAATTGATAGCTCTACAATACATTCAAACTGATATGCAGATTGCTGATATTTTCCCAAAGGCTCTTCAGCCAAAACAATTTTCTTATCTCATATCCAAGATGAGCATGGTTAACATTCATAGTTCACCAAGCACCTCTTTAGGGGGAGTATTAGAAAATTAAATGGAGTGAAGCCAGAGAGGAATTTGTTGCAAAGAAGATTCTCGAGAGTCATGAAGATGTCTTGTTTTGATTGTTGGACTAACAAAATAGTGGTATATATGTAGATAGTTATCCTCTGTAGGTATTTTTATTCTTGTAATTTTGTCAGGTAGTGCTGTTTATTGTAGGCTCAATATTCATTTGTTCTTGTACATATACTACTGAAACTGTACAGAATGAGATGATGAAAAACATACAGAGGAAATATTCTTTTCAAATGGCCTTTTCTCTCGATGGGGTTGCTTTGATGAAAGTCAAAAAAGAAAGATAATTAAGTTATATTGTACATATTATTGAATGTTTACAAGAACCATTCCACGTTAAGATGGTATTGACCATGCAACTTGATATCAGATATTATCATTTTGCAAGAGCTTACTCAATTGTTCTGATCTCAAAGGATGGCTGAATATTTCTTAGCATTCAAATCCCATAAAGCCCCCTTCAAGCTAGTGAAATAGGCCAAAATGGTGAGAGATTATAAGATAATTTTAGTAATCCAAATGGATTATAAGATAATTTTATTCTCCTTTCCATGTTAAGTTGCATATTTATTTCACAAAATATCTAGTACATTTAATTACAGATTGTTTTCTAAGCATGATTAGATTGCATATTTTGTAATGGACAATTAATTCAGAGTTCAGTTTCTTATAAGGACATTGCATGTTTTGTCACCTACTTAACTATATGGTTAGAGTAGCTGCACAATTATTAATTAATACATTGTATATACTTTAGAGTGAAACATGTTTAATTCTTTACAGGGTCACTTTACTGCTATTTGATATTTAATTGTTTATTTTCAACTACGAAAAGTATATAATAAAGATTCATTAATTATAAATATGTGATGTTCATGAATCTTTAGACAAGGTATGAGCTCACTGCTTAGTATGTTCCTTGTATTATGAACTTTAGATTTAATTTTCAGAATAGAAATTGAAATACTTAATTATATATTAGTAGCTTAATGAAACTATAAAACAAGAGTAATCCGTTACTGATCATAAGTGAGAATTAAGGAGGAGTTTGTAGTCTTAGTTTTTGACATGAACAGATGATTCCTCTAGATGTTGTTTTTGTTCTAGCTGTTGATTTCATTCACTAGATTTTGAAATTGATTAGAGCTTTAATGATTCAGAGACAATTGATATGTCAGGATAACCATCATAGAAATACCACCATCAAAGTTTTGGGTATAAAGTTCATTGGTTGGTTGATACATAACTGGAATGTTCTATTTTACACTCCTTGATCTCATTATTCTGTCTTACTCCATTATTTTTCAATTATAAAAATATAATTATAGAATCATGGTTTGTCCAAAGATTTGAAGGTAATGGTAACATTACAACAATATCCCACAATTCTAATTAGATTCATCTGTAGTGAATTGCAACTTACAGGAATGATTATATATTTTGAGGGTTTTTTACACTTTGTAATAAAATTTTTATTGATAATTTTAGAGTTTTGTGATTTTTAACACCAAATATCCTAAGAATGGATATTGGCAACTGAGAGAAATGGACCATTGTGCAAGGACTGGTTTGGAAAAGCTTGAGAAGTGGTGATCAAGTCCTTGAATAAACTTCAATTCTTGGATCAGGAAATATGGCTTTCTCATCAGCCTCACTACTGCAACAAGGTAAAATAGCATAAGCAATCAATTCATCACAAACAGAGGTTAACCTGGTTGAAAACAGGGAGATTATCATAGTAAATTAGGCTGAAATAGAGAGATTATCTTGGTTTGATATTCCAAAAGAATTTGGATGAATGAATTTCTTCTTATTAAACTGTAAGTAGAACTTTTCAACTACCATATTTACTTTTAAGTAGTAAAGTTGTGGAAAACTCAATAATTAGAGCTCACTTTAATGGATTTCACAAGGCTAATTTCCCATTGACATCGATTTGGTTACTAAGGAGAGGAATCATCTTTCTCGCATCTTGCATTATCATGATATTAAATTCTCTTCAAAAAAAAAAAGGGCATGATATTAAATTTGATTAATATTAAGGAATTGAATTAATCTAGATTTTCTTGTTTTAACTTTAATTTCTAAAATTTATAAAAACAAAACAGTTGTGTCAAGAATGACTCAAGTAGCTATTAAAATGAAATAATTGTCACAAGTAGAGAAGAGATTATTATATTTCCACACATTTTTCTCATTTGACCCATTCTCGATCTAAATTTGGGCTATAAGCTTTGACATTTCAAAACATCAATAGTAGAATCTACAGTCTATTGTAACAATAATTTTAATAATACTTGAACGTTCACTAGGATGCTTTTATGATGGACATTCAATTTATGATGGAAAATGTAATAATTCAATGAATTTATAAGAAGTAATGTAGATCCTTTTAACATTATAAGGCATGAATGGGATGCTTTTTTATACTTTGGTCTTTTTAGACAAATTTCTCAATCAACAATTATATGTGCAAGTTGCGACTCTTGGATAAATGGACAGACTCGCTGTACGTGACATTCATGCTGTGGGGTGCAAGATTAGAAAATATTTGTGTGTGTGTGTGTGTGTGTGTTTATACATCACTTATATTCATGCTGTACGTAACATTGTAGACATCAAAATTTTGAATTTGTTTGGTCAAATAAATTTATTAGGATTTTGTCTACTTAGAGATTAGCTGTTTCTTCTGTGAATTAATGCTTATAGATCATTTGATTGATCAATTAAATGAATAAAGTTTCCGTTTAATTTGAGAGATGGCATGTTTACTGTGTAAATTAATTAATATGACATTAACTCTATGAAAGTTTCGCCACTTGGGGTGACAAAAGAATATCTGGCTTGGCTAATAAAGATTTCCTCTTAGAGTCACTTTCCAACGCAATCAATGGTCAAAACTATATAAAAAGGGCAAGGGCAAATTCAATTAGCTGACAGTTTGTTATTTATTTATTCAACAACTACATGTCATGTCATGTCAAGAAGGGTTTTAATTTATAAGTTTAAAAATCTAAAAGAAAATTTAAGACAAAGGACTGTTTTTTTCCTTTTAAGTCTTGTTGATGGACTGACTATGCAAAACTTCTGTTTGAATCCTTTTTAAGTCTGATACGTATATCATAGCCAGGGGCGGAGCATAAAAATTTTGAAAATTTTTATTTAATTATATATATATTTTTCAATGACCTCTTTAAAATTTTTAAAATTTTTTATTTTGATTCCCTCAAAATAATTTTTTATTATAATTAATACAAAAAAAAATTAAAAATCCCTAAATCCAAATCCTACTCAATGTTATCCTAATTTAAATTTTTTTCCTTTATTTTAACAATTACAAATCATTTAATATTGATGATATCTACAAATTAACAGACCGTTTTTATTCTCAAAATTTCACAGAGCAATAAAGACTTCTTTTGAGGTTACGATTAAAGCATTAGGAGCTTCATATGCCTCATCACTAAGGTTTTGAAGATATTAAGATATTTTCTAAATTGTGTCAAAGATTAGCAGAAATAAGAAAGTAAAAAAATTACCACTCTTTGTTTTTACTTTTTCGATTTCTATAGCAACTACAGAGAGAGTCTTTTTAGCAATGAAAATTTTGAAAATAAGATTCTGAAACAAAATGGATGATGAGTTTTTTGCATAAAATTTAATTATTTATGTTGAGAAAAATATTGCTAGCATCGTCAATATAGAGTCAATAATTGATGAATTTGAATCTAAAAGACATCATCAAGAATAACTTTCTTAAAAGACTACAGTAAATATTTCTTTTCTTATTTTTTTATCTATATGTTATATAAAAATTATTATCCAGTATGAATTTTTTTATTGTTGGTTAAATTCAACATATTGGTTTTAGAAATTTTTACCCTTTATTCTTATTCGTCTTTGACCCCCAACAAAAATTAACTAGCTCCGCCTTTGATCATAACCATTTATTTTTCTTTTCTCCACAAGCTTACTTCATCGCTTCATTGGTTTCTTTTTCTTTTTCTTCACTGATTGGTTTGTCCAATTCTAGACTTGCAAATGACGCAAGATTTGGAGACGATGCTAAAATCAAAACAATATCCCACAATTCGAACCAGATTCATTCTTAGTGAATTGCAATTTACTGAGGGCTTTTTACACTTTGTAATAAACGTTTTGTTGATAATTTCAGGGCTTTGTGATTTAAGTGATGACAAATATTAAGTATTGAATGAATTACAAGCACTTTTACAGAATTGCTCTGTTCTCAGAACCATGGCTGAATAGATTTCTGGTTAATCTCAATTTGGTAATTTTCTCACAGGATTATAGCCAAGGAGGTTAATCAAGTTAGAAAAATGATCCATTGGGCAACAATTTCTATGAACTTCAGGAAACATGTGTGTCTCATTATTGCAGTCTACTTTAATAATGACATCTATGAATTTAGATGAATGAATTTCTTTCTTTTTAAACAGTAACAAAGATATGAAAACATGAAATTGCTAAGCAGATTAACGGACTAAGTGGAACTTTTCAACTATCATTTTGACTTTCAAGTAGTAAAGTTGTGTGGAAAACTCACGCTTTGAATAATAAGATAATAAATTCAATGCCTCTTGACTTGACGCCAAAAGGAAAAATAAAAAGAGGACAGGTCGGAATAATGGATTGAACTAAACTATTTCCAGACTCTTTGACAGCCTCTATAATTAAACCCAAGATTGTCTCGAAATTTCATTACAATCATCCCAAGAATGCGCGGAAAGTGTAGGTCTTTTCAGATGCTGCTGATGTTTCTTTGGCTTTGCCATAGCATAACAATTGCAAATGGCTTCAACCTAAGTGCCAAATAAGATACCACCCGATGCAAAGAGGACGAGAGACGTGCTCTCCTTATGTTCAAGCAAAGTCTTGTTGGTGATTCCGGTCGACTCTCGTCTTGGGGAAGCAAAGATGGAGAAAAAGATTGTTGTCTCTGGCGAGGTGTCCGGTGTAGCAAGAGAACAGGCCATGTAATCATGCTCGATCTTCATAACTCTCTGACCCTTGATGTTGGCTTTGATATCGCCTATCAGAATAATAGTCTGAGAGGTACGATTAATCTTTCATTGCTTGAACTGCAACATTTAATATATTCAGACCTTAGTGAAAATGATTTTGGAGGAAGTCGGTTTCTGAATATTAGTGGCTCTCTAAGGAAGTTAAGATACCTCGATCTTCATGAAACTGGAGTAAGTTCTGCAATACTGTATCAGCTTGGGAATCTTTCTTCTTTAAGATTTCTTGACCTTAGTTGGAACTACCTTGGTGAAGCCAAGGATTGGCCGCAGCTACTCAACAAGCTTCCTTATCTACAAGACTTAAAGTTGAGCGGCTGTAGTCTTCCGAAAATCCTTTCTCCACCTTCCCTCACTAATACTACTTCAACATCAATTTCCATTGATCTCTCTGTAAATGATCTTACTTCTTCCATGTACCCACTATTGTTCAATATTACCAGCAAAATTGTTGATCTTAACCTCCAATATAACTCATTACAAGGCTCAATTCCAGACTTTTTCAAGAACATGGTTTCCCTTAGACATCTTGATCTCTCCCTAAATCAACTTGGAGGCGAGATTCCAGAATTCCTGGGGAACATATGTACTTTAAAAGCAATAGACCTTTCCTTCAATAACTTTAGTAGATTCATTCCCGCTGGTTTGTCTGGATGCATACAGAATTCACTGGAGATTTTGAGACTACCGTGGAATAGCTTTCAAGATTCAATATTTTCTTACATAACAAGATTTTCTTCTCTAAAAGAACTTAATCTCTCAGGTAATAGATTAAATGGCTCTTTTCCAGCAAGTTTTAAACGACCTTCGAAGCTTGCGTTTCTATATCTGTCGAACAACCAACTCAGAGGTGCTTTACCTGATCTCACAAAGTTTTCATCATTGAAGTATTTAGATATTGGCTATAATCAATTCAATGGAACGATGACTGAAAGTTTAGGATGCCTGTCTGAGCTCGAGCATCTTAATGCTTCTTGGAATTCTTTTGAAGGTGTGATATCTGAAGCTCATTTTGAAAATCTCTCCAAATTACAAACACTTGACCTATCTTACAATGTTTTAGCTTTTAATGTCAGCTCCGGTTGGGTTCCTCCTTTTCAGTTACATCATATTTATCTATCATTTTGCAAATTGGGGACTCACTTCCCAAAATGGCTTCGAACTCAAAAGGAATTTCAAGATCTTGATATTTCTGGTGCTGGAATTTCAGATACTATCCCTGATTGGTTTTGGGACCTGCCTCCATATTTATCTTCTTTAAATCTCTCCCATAACCAGATGATTGGCATGCTACCAGACTTATCATCACTCAAGATTAAAGCATTTCTTGGAATAGATTTAAGTTTTAACCTGTTTGAGGTCCATTGCCAATCTTTCCATATAACTTGACAGCATTAATTCTTACTAGAAATAGATTTTCTGGATCAATTTCTCCTTTATGTGAGATTACAGCAGAGGGTTTGACCATTATTGATCTTTCTGATAACCTATTGTGGGGAGTACTTCCTGATTGCATTTTTCACTGGCAATACCTCCTAGTTTTGAATTTAGCTAATAACAACTTCTCAGGGGGTATTCCAACAAGTGTGGGATCATTGTTGTCAGTTGAAATAATTAATTTGCACAATAATAGCTTCTCTAGCGACTTACCTTCTTCTTTGAAAAATTGCAATCGGTTGGAATTTTTGGACTTAAGCGAGAATATGTTTTCTGGAAGTATACCAGCCTGGATAGGAGAAAATTTGTCATCTTTGACTTTTTTGAGTTTACATTCTAATGAGTTTTATGGGAGGATACCTACTAATTTATGCCAATTAGCCAATATACGGATTCTGGACCTCTCGGAAAACAATCTCTCTGGAGCAATACCATTGTGCCTTAATAATTTGACTGCCATGGTTCACAATGTAGATCCGAATGATATCATTGAACAATTATATTTGTCTTCAGACGAAGGTCATGGTATTACTACAGGCTTTTATATTGCAAAGGCATGGGTTGGATGGAAGGGAAAAAAGTACGAGTATGAAAGAAGTCTTGGACTGTTTAGGATCATTGATCTTGCAGGAAACAAATTAGATGGAGAAATTCCAGATGAGATAACAAGACTTTCTGAATTGGTTGTATTGAACTTATCGGGGAACAATTTGGTTGGGTTTATTCCTGAAAACATTGGTCAGTTGAAACAATTAGAATCACTTGATTTGTCAAACAATCAATTGTCAGGGCGAATTCCTAACAGCATGGCTGATTTAAATTTTTTGAGTTACTTGAATCTGTCATCTAATAACTTATCAGGAAAAATTCCATTGGGTACTCAACTCCAAACCATTGGTGCTTCAGCCTTTGTTGGTAATAACGCACTGTGTGGGCCTCCAATTACACAGCAGTGCTTAAAAAATGACACAGTTCAAGCTCAACCACCTGAAGAAGATAGAGATGAATTCAGCGCATGGTTATATGCTGGAATTGGAATCGGATTCTTCACGGCGTTTTGGGGAGTTATTGGCACTCTACTGTTGAAGCCTTCTTGGAGGCATGCATATTTTCGGCTCTTGGATAATTGGATGGACTTGCTGTACAGGACATTCATTCGGTGGAGTGCAAGATTGGAGAGGAAGTTCCAGAGTTAGTGGCTACTAAGTTTCTAATAAAGGTATGAGCTTCCCCATAGTGGATAAGATCAAAAATTTTGTTTCTAGTTTCAAACATTGTTCAGTCAACCTATTTCATGAATCTATAGATAAGGTATGAGCTCACTATTTAGTGGATAAAAATTCTTAATGTTAGATCAGAGTTTAATGAGAATCTAAAACTACATTACAAACTATTTTAATTAATTTATAAGCTTAATTTGATATAATTTATAATCTTTGGCGAGAGCAAATATTCTTTTGAATACTGTTTTTCTTGTAATGATTCAGTGATAACTGATTTATCAGGTTATGTTGTTGGTAGCTAGCTGTAGCAACGTCGGAGTTGGCATGTGGCTCTTATGTACTTGTGGTGATGTATTCTGGGTTGATGTCTCTTACGGCTGTTCGGTTTGGTGATTTCTTCAGTGTATGACTGTATGATATGCAGGAGAGATTTATGTTATTCTTTTTTTTTTTTGAAAAGTAGAAAATTTATGTTATCATTCTGTATGGCTCTTTTTGTTTACTTTAAATTTCTTTGATTGGTAGGTCTTGATTAGGCTTTGTATCAACAGCTTTGACACTTAATAAAATGATCAGATTTGACTGAGAAAGAAAAACTGATGAGCTAGATTCATAGCTTTTTGATGAATTCTACTTGCTTTGGCTTAATTCTATGACTTGCCCATGGACTAATTTGCAAATTAGTTATGTTTTATTGACTAGAGCATGGGAGAAGAAAATAATGGAATACAGGAGTTAAATATGTTTACAAAGAAACAACAGATTACTTGAATGATAGAAAATCCCCGAAATCAAGTCTGCCCAATAGAGAGAAAGTAGTGTAAATAAATAATTGGACAATACTTTTTTTGTACGCTAAAAGTCTTGTTAATGCATCAACCTGATACATAAATCCTTGGAGAGGCTGAACAGAGAACAAAAAATCCAGGAATCAATGTTCCTAATCCCTTCCACAAAACCTATTACAACCCCCAAGATCAACATAACTCCCAATACACCTATAGCAGAACTGAGGCCTTAACCTCCCTCAAGAACAGGTCACCACATTGTGTTGTAACCTATTTCTTTTGTTTCCATTTTCTATACTATCCAGAGTTGAAAACCCAAAACATGTCATAGTACACATTTCATGGCCCGAACATCAGAAAACACCCACAGCAATTTTACGGAAATTACAATTCACCCAGAAGCACTACATGCACCCCAACACTTCCAAACCAGAGTAGCATAATCATCCTATATTTTTAAAATTCTAAAAGAAAATTTAATTGATTCAGATAAAGGATGCACAATGATAAATTTGTTGTTGGATAAAGGTCTAATAAGTGAAAGTGAAAGTGAAAGTCTTTGTGCTTGCCTAGCTTTATTAGAGAAAGATGATTTATGGAGGACTTGTGTGGACAGCCGTGGCATAAACAAGATTACAGTCAAGTATTGTTTTCCTATTCCTCAATTGGATGAGATGCTTGATCAATTAGTTGGTTCTAAGGTGTTTTCAAATAACGATTCAAAGAGTGGATATCATCAAATTAGAATGAGGAATGGAGATAAATGGAAAACAACCTTCAAAACACCAGATGAATTATTTGAATGGTTGGTATCGACCATGACAGCATGTGGATATAGACATCTACAAGGAGCATGTCAAGGCCTACCCCTCGGAGTCAAGTCTTTTTTTTGACCCGAGCAGAATGATGCAGGCACATATAGAATTTTATTTTATTTAATTTAGTTTTTCTAATTTTAGTTGGTTTAGGATTTTATTTTCTTTATTCTATTTAGATTGGCATTCTTTTCTTATTTTTATTAGGATTTTTAGTACTTTAAGCATTATTATTTAATTAGGCTAGTCATCTATTTAATAATAAAATACTTATTTTATTTAAATCTCTTGTTAGCTACTTTAATTGTAGTAGACAACTAGACGTATAGTTTTATTAGGATGTGGGCCTATAACACTCTACGCTTAGCACTCTAATGAAATTAGAGTAGGTAGGAAGAGATTTAAATAAAATAAGTATTTTATTCCTAAATAAAAGATGACTAGTCTAATCAAATACTAATTCTTAAAGTACTAAAAATCCTAATAAAAATAAGAAAAGTATCCCAATCTAAATAAAATAAAAAAAATAAAATCTTAAACTAACTAAAATTAAATAAAATAGAATTCTAGATGCGCCTGCACCATTCTCCTCTTGCCAGAAAAAAGACTCGGGTTCGATGAATAGGCCTTAACATACTCCTTGTAGATGTTTGGATCCACATACTGTCATGGTCCACACCAACCATTCGAATAATTCATCTGCTGTTTTGAAGGTTGTTTTCCATTCATCTCCATTCGTCATTCTAATGTGATGATATCCACTCTGCCCAACGCCCCAGCGTCACAGACCATTGCTGTCATATGTTTGTATAAATGAGAGCAGAGAGTTTGTATTTGGGCACGACATGAAGAAAGATCAGATTTTTATCCTTGTGACCTGTTCAGCATGAGAGGGTACAGTGTGTGATGTGAATCCCCATCATCTCAACAGCTATTGAAGGTATATTTGTTGCCACAAAAATCCAAAGATGCCATGGACATCAACAATACAGCAACAGAAGTATTTATTCTGCCTTACTTTTTTGGATTTTGATGTACTGAATCACAGGTGGTTAGCATCGAATGCTTATAATTAGGAAAATCATTTGCTTAGAATCAGCATCTCCAGCAACTAAAGGAATTAAAATGAAGGCACTTTTGTATAATACAAATGTGCATATATGACCATCTTCCTATTCATGTTTTTTATTCTAGTAGTCAATTTCACTTGATTTCAAGATTTATTATAGCTTTTAATGATTCAAATAAATTGATTTACAAGTTTTACTGTGATAGCTAACTGTAGCAACATCAGAATTGTGGACTGTGGCTTTAGAAAAGGATGAAGGAAATGGCAGTTGTAGGTCTCTGGAGTATGATAAGTGATGAGCTAGGTTCATAGCTTTTTGATGAAAAATACTATGCTTTGGAAAATTATATATCTTCTAGTCAAGGTATGCCTTAGCATATGACTTGCTAAGGGACTAATTTACAAATTAGTTTTGCTTTATTGCTGATTATGGGAGAAGAAAATAAAATTACAGGGAGTTAAATATGTTTGCAAAGAAAGAGTTCAAAATTTTTTTTAACATAAAAAATGAAGTTCCTTATTCATGCTCCAAACCAAAAGTCATAAGTTTTAATAAAACCAATGTTTAAGTTTCATTGACCCACCATTGTAAAAATACAAAAAAAAAAAGTTCAAAGATAATAACAGTGCTAAAGTTCACCCTAAATCGATAACTAGCTCTTTACAATGCCAATTCCTACCATTGTCTATTGTAATTGCTCTATATTGAGCCTGTTGAGAGTTGAGTAATTCCATCTGGTAAAAGAGAAGAAGATGAGTCTAGGCACCAATTCAACAATCAGCTAAGAAAGGAAGAAGATAGACACGATGCCATTTTCAACCAATAGTTAAAGAGTTAATGAAACGAAATTCAGCTTGTCGTTTTATCTCTTATTACTGTTTCTTTTATTTTGATCAAACAATGTGTTGTTGAGTCATTTTATTTGGTCTGTAAAGCTGAGAAAGGCACATTTTTTATTTTCTTGGTATTCTTGTTGTTTCTTCTTTACTGTTACTGTGGCTGTTGTAAGGCACATAAATCCATTTCTGGTATCTTGCACACAACTGTTTTCTTCTTTTATTTCTTGTTTCTTTTTTTTCAATGTCGAGTATTTTGGATCGGTTGTTAGTGCTCATATAAATACACTTAAAAAAAAGATGAAGAGGTGATTTCGACTCTCCAATTTTCTTCATTAAAAACCTCTGCTCCCTGCTTCTTTGTTCTTTATTTTTTATGTTTATCAATTAAGTTTGATAAATTTAACATGGTATCAGACTTGTAACGTGATCTTAAGGGACCATTTTCCTCAGTCGATCCTCTCCTTGCTTGCAACTTCTTGATTATTGCTCTATCTTTTGGTTATGGCTACTGCTGGATTTGGCACCTTTATTCCACCAGTTTTCACTAGAGAAAATGATGTTTTATGGTCGGTAAAGATGCAGTCCTATCTCAAGGCTTTCAGTCTTTGGGAGGTGGTGGAGACAGGGACTAAACCAGAGTAAAGTTATGCTAATCCAACCTTAGCTCAGATAAGGCAGTTTGAAGAAGACAAGGCAAAAAGGTACAAGGCCCTTTCTTGCTTACAATCTACAATGTCTGATGAAATCTTTGCTAGAATAATGCATCTAGGTAATCCTAAGGAAGTTTGGGATCATTTAAAGCATGAGTTTCTAGGTAGTGATAGAACTAGAAAGATTCAAACTTTTAATCTAACTAGACAATTTGAAATGTTAACCATAGATGAGAGTGAGACTATTAGGGAATTCTTTGGTAAGATTATGGGAATAGTTAATACACTTAGGCTGCTAGGTAAGGAGATGACAGAGGAAAGATTAGTCAGTAAGATGTTGTTGGGGTTACCTAAGAAATATGAATAAAAAATCTCCTCCTTAAAGGATTCGAGGGATATTGGTCAGATGACATTGAAAGAACTAGTCAATGCATTAGAAGGATTAAAGCAAAGAAGAGTTTTTAGGCAAAATAAACTCACAGAGAGTGCTTGGTTGCCAAGGCTAAAAATCAAAAGGTAGGAAGCAGCAACACAAGGAGGATTGATGGTAACAATAAGGAAAAAGGGAAAAAAGTTAAGGAGAAGAAAAATGGGGATCAGAAGAAAGCCTATCCACCCTGCTCGCATTGCAAAAAGACAAATCACACAGAGAAATATTGCTAGTTTAGACCTCATGTGAAGTGCAGAAAGTGTCGCCAGCAAAGACATATGGAGAAAGTGTGTAAGAACAAAGGCAAGAGTGCTGATGAGAAAATAGTTGTGGTTGAGGAGCATCAAGCAGATAATGAAGTACTTTTCATGGTCAAAAAGGTGGATAGTGAAGAGAAAAACAATGTCTAGTTGCTGGATAGTGGATGTTCAAACCACTTGACTGGTTACAAAGAGAATTTTATCAGTTTGAATGAGAATTTTAGAACTCAAATGAATGTTGGTAATGGTGATATGTTGCTGATCTTTGGAACTGGTATAGTGGGAGTTCAGACACCTGGTGGCATTAAGTCAATTGCAAATGTTTACTTTGCTCCTGATGTGAGTAAGAACTTGCTAAGTGTAGGTCAACTAGTGGATGAAGGCTTTGAATTAAATTTCAAAGACGAAACTTGCGCAGTGAAAGATCCAGCTGGTGTTGAACTATTTACAGTGGAAATGAGAAACAAATGTTTCCCATTAAACTGGATGACTCTAAAACATATTGCTTTCAATTGCACTTTGTTTGATACTGAATTATGGCACAGGCGGTTTGGACATGTGAACTATGATTTGCTGAGTTTAATGGCCTCAAATAGTTTGGTTGATGGGTTGCCTGACGTGGCAAATTTTATTTGAGAGGTAATACAACCTTTGTTCCATATACTAGTGAAAAAAGAGCTACCTCCGTAGGTCCACGCTTGGAAGTTCTATATGCCCATAATGCTACGAGAAGTGCATCAAGTCACATCTTTGGTTCTTCATGCACCATTCTACTAAGCACGTTGAGTAAAGTCTTGTTAGTAGCTTTAGCTTGACCATTTTCTTTCGGGTAGTAAGAAGTAGACTTCACACGATCTATATCATGAAGGGCAAGTAATTCCCTTACATTAGCATTAATGAATGGAGTACCATTATCTAAAAATGTACATCTAGGTATGCTAAACCTGTCAATTATGTTTTCCTTGATGAAATTTGTTACCACTAGACCAATTGTATTCTTCAAAGAAATGGCTTCGACCCATTTAGTAAAGCGCGCTCTGTTACTGCCAATATCCAAGTATATCCTTTAGAAGAAAGATTGATAGGTCCAATCAAATCAAACGCCCAAGTATGGAAAGGCCATGGAGTAATGATGCTATGAAGTTGTATAGCCGAAGCATGTATAGCATTCCCATAAATTTGACACGAATAACACTTCCTTGCATAATTCACTGCATTCGCTTCGTAGTAGGCCAATAATAGCCAAGATCCAAAAGCTTCTGATAAAGCTTCCTTCCATTTTCATGTTCTCCACTATTACCTGCATGCACTTCTTCTAACAATGGATTGACATCAACTAGGAAAACACATTTTAATGGTGTTCCTACAAATGAGAGTCTGAACAAGTCATTTCCTTTGAGGAAGAAATGTTGAGCTCTTCTCTTGAGTTATCTGGCATCTTCAAAGTTAGCTAATAAAATTCCATTTTAGAGAAAATCAACATAAAGCCTATGCCAATCACCATCACTTCCCACAAAATTAAATTTTTGTATATTTAGTGGTTTAGAACATCTAGTGCAAGCCTTTTGAAGCTGTAAAGCATCTTTGGACATATATGGCCAAAAATGTCCTACTCTTTGGAGTAAGCAATATAAAGGTGGTTCTTCCTCCCCACACCATTGTTCATGGGTTATTCTCAATATTTCTTTTGCCTCTTCCTAAAAAACGCATCTTGCTAGAACTCCATTACTTCCTTTGTGGTAAAGTGTATCGTGAATCAAAATGTAGTGTTTCGAGCGTGGAATAGCAGTAGAACCTAGATTAAGCAACTCTTCTATGACAAGTTTTCACCAATCCTCTTCTTCATAAATTGGTGGTTATAATAGCTCACTAAATGGACATGGGATAGTCCTCTTGAGTACAACTATAGGAATACTTCATTCTTTCTTTGGAATATGGATTTCAGAAGCCAATGTAGCAAGTGCATCTGCATAACGGTTCATTGTTCTCAGAGTATGTTCACATCTCCTCGCTTGAAATTTCTTTAACAAAGACTGAACAAGAGTTTTGTAAGAAGCAAGCATAGGCTCTTTCAAGGAAAACTCACCATTAGCCTGCTTTACAATAAGATTAAAATCTCCATGAATGCAAAGATTGCTTACAATCATTATTGCCGTATACAACCCCAAAGCTAGTGCTTCGTACTTAGCTTGATTATTTGTGCATGGAAAATCTAGCTTGAAAGCTAAAGAGATAAGTTCTCTACTTAACTCTAAACCTAGAATCAAGAAGTTCCCATATTTACTTGACACTTCCAAGACGTGAAGATCTTTCTCTTTTCAAAGAAATGTGATTTCTACTTAAATGAAAGACAATTAATGCAGAGCTTTGTATCAAGGAGTTATCTTCTTTACCTAGTGGAATAAGAACTATTTTAGCACCTCCTCCAAAACTGTTTGAAGAACCATCAAAGTATAAACTCCACTCCCCTTACTCTATGCTCATTGAACATAAATCTTCATGAAATTTAACAAGAATGGCATCAGGAATAACTTCTTCAAATTGAGATGGAAAACATGCTAACAAATTTGAAAGAGCTTGAGACTTGATAGCTTTTGGCTAAACAACCGATATATTGAATTCTCTCAAAAAAAAAAGCCACATTGTTATTCTTCTTGATAAAGCTAGCTTAAAAAGTAAGAATTTGATAGGGTCTGACTTTGTCACTATTATAAACTTGTGAGCGAAAAAATAGTGTCGGAGCTTCTGAGTTTCATACACCAAAGCAAGACAGTACTTCTCCATATGTGGATAATTCAACTCACTTCCATGTAAGCATTTATTAAGGTAGTACACAAGTTTTTCTTCTCCATCCACTTCCTCTACAAGTAAAACACCAATTGAATATGGAGTAGAAGTTAAATACATCATTGGCTCTCTTTTAATAGGCATGATCATTGTTGTAGGACAAGTAAGAATCTTCTTAATCTTCTCAAATGCTTGTTGTTGTGGTTCACCCTATGTGAATGGAATACCTTTCTTAAGCTAGACTTGGAAAGGCACAATGATTTCTCCTAAAGCTGGAATGAATCTCCTAATATAAGAGACTTTTTCGAACAAGCTTTTGAGTTGTTTTGATTCACCGGAGATGGCATGGATTAAATAGCCTTTATTTTTGCAAGATCAACATCTATACCTTTTCTATGTGCCACAAAACTCAAGAATTTCCCAATTGTTACTCCAAATGCATACTTTAAAGGATTCATGTGGAGATTATACTTTCTACACCGTTCAAATACTCTCATAAAGTCTTTAAAGTGATTAGAAGCCTTTTTAGATTTCACCACTATATCATCCACATAATCTTCCATACAATCATGCATCATGTCATGGAATATAGCTGTCATGGCATGTTGATAGGTTACACCTACATTTTTTCATCTAAATGGCATTATAGTGTAATAAAAATTACCAAATGGAGTTCTGAAAGTTGTTTTCTCTGCATCTTCTCATGCCATCTTTATTTGATTGTATCCACTAAACCCATCCATAAATGAAAAGATCTCATGACCAGCTGTAGCATCCACTAAAGTATGAATATTAGGAAGAGGAAAATCATCTTTTAGGCATGTCTTGTTCAAATCTCTGAAATCTACACACACCCGCATTGTAATATTCTTCTTTTTCACAAAAACTACATTTTCTAGCCAAGTAAGATAATGTATGGGTTTAATGAATCCAACCTTGAAAAGTTTGTTAATCTCTTCCTTTATCTGGCTTTCTACCTCATGGTGGAATACAGCAGCATGTTACTTCACTGGTTTACTTTGTGGAGAAATGTGTAACTAGTGAGTAATGAGGTTCTCATCCAATCTAAACATCTGCTCATAAGTCCAAGCAAACACATCTTGGAATTCTTTCAATAACTCAATTAACATAACTCTTTGCTCACTAGAAAAGCTCTTGCTTATGAAGAATGGCTTATTTGTCTCTCCTTCTTTCACCATATTTATTTCTTCCAACTCATCACCTTGAGGCTTAGGTAGATCTTGGAGTTGTTTCGCTTGTACTTTTTCCTTCTCTGTTTCCACTTAAAAACATGATGGTGATGTATCCAGTGGCTTCCAAAGTTTGGGATTAGGAGAAGATGTTTCCTCAAACCTCGCGTTCCATCATAAGTAATACACAATTTTTCTATCTTCATGTGCATAAGAAGTTACCCCATTAGATGTCTTTTCTTCAATTACTTCTCTATATGTGGAAGTATTTCCTTTTCTTTTCTTCTCACCTCGCTTCTTCTTCTTGCTACTACTTTCTTTCTTATTCCCATCCCATCGCAAAAGTGGAACACCGACAGGTCTAGCAATAGTTGTTTCTCCATCTTTTGCTAGATCTTTAAAAAACGAGGCCTCTATATTACTTACCTCGCGCTGTTCAAATGGAGCTTTAGTAGCTAGAATGAAAATCTCCTTCCATTCCCAATGTCCCTTAATACATTGATGGTGTGAGGAAGGAATGATATTGTGCATGTGCAGGAAGTTTCTTTCAATTAGAGCATGATAAGCCACATTTGCATAATAACATGGAAACATGTCTGATCTTGAATTGGCCTCATCTTAAAGTTCACTATCACTTGCCCAAAGGTCATAATCTCCTTGTTATTAAAAGAAGTGATAGTCATAGGATGATGTAGGCTTCTTAAATCTATGTTTACAACTTTCAAAGTAGATAAAAGTATGAGATTCATAGAGGAACCATCATTAATGAATGTTCTCCTAATGGGACATCCATTAATAGTGCTTTCCACATAAAGAGGTTTATTATGATAAAGATAGGGTATACACATGTTCGTTTTGGTAAACACAATAGTGTTTTGATATGCACTAACCATCTTCCCCATAAGTCGTCCTACTAAGTTACACCCCATACTATTCTCTAACTATCTGAACAAGTGATATAGTTGTTTCTTTCCTTGCTTCTTCTGAAAACTCAAGCTGGTCAAAGAAATGCTTGAAGCTAGACGTTTTCATGAGTAAATTAGCAATCGAAGAAGCAACCATAGTAGCTTCACTTGTATCATTGAACTAGGTGTTGGAAAAAGAAGGGTCATCATGGTGAGCATGAATTATTGCACTTACTTGGCCTTGAGGATTTGGATAAACGGGAAAAGGGTTATTCTAGACTCTATTATTTCCAATCAATACCTCTCTTGCTTGCACTCATCAATGGAACATTCTTTGAAGGTTTCTGCATTCAAAAAGTGGATGACCAATTGCTTGATGATAATCATAGTACCTTAGGTTAGTTTTCTCCTCCGCTGTTGGTGGTTGTGAAATGTAAGGTAAATTTATCTGTACATCCCTGACCCATTCTTGGAGAAAAGCTCTCACTCTATCTAGAGGTACTGAGAATGGTGGAAAAGAATCATTCTCCTTATTTGGCTTTTTCCTTGGGATATCTATTCTAAGACGTAAATTTGTTCAAACTGGACCCTTTCTTTCTCTACCTTCTCCTTATATGGTATTCACCGTTGGGGTATTCCTTCTACCAAAACGAGTGAGTCCTTTTTGTCTAAGAACCATATTATTGGTCCTTCATGTAGCTTCCACCAAGGTAGCAAAGGTTGGAAGAGGTAGATTCTCCAAGTGTAACCTATATTCATCAAACATCCCTTAAATTCACACCTTTACCAACTCTTTCTCATCATGAGATTCTTGTATGTCTAACGCCTTTTCTCTAAAGCGTTGGATATATTCCATTAAGTCCTCCTTAGACTTTTGAAACTTTCTTTCAAGATCAATAAGAGTAACTTTCTCTTAAGTAGAAAAGAACTTTTCCCCAAACATTCAAAACATCTTATTCCAAGATTGAACAGAACCATGAGTGAGATTAACATAGCACATATAAGCCTTCTCAAAAAAAGACGTAGAGAACTCTTTCAACTTCAAGTTATCATCCATTCCAGTAACTCCTAGAGTCTCCATAAATTTCATGACATGATCTCGTACAACTCTAGTCTTTCCATTGAATTACTTAAACTTGGGGCTAGTATAGTCTTTAGGGTATGGTTTTGCAGCTACACTGGCCGAGTAATGCAACTTGAGATCAAACTCAGAAAAATTCAAGCTCTTGTTCTTCTGATCTAGCAGCCTTTAGAGCTCTTCCATTGCTACAAATCCTTGAGTATGAGCAAGTGGGATTACTACAATAAAGGTAGTTGCTAGGGTAATTGTAGCAATGGTGTTAGTAGGATTAGGGTTTGTAGCAACTACTACATCAACTGCACTTTCTCCATTTCCTCCATTCCCCTCAGTGTTTGTAACTAGAGGAGTGACTCTATCTGGTGCACTCTCATTAAGGTGCATAGGTTGGGCTTGAGAAATGGTGGCAGTAGAGGATGCGAATTAAGATATGGTGTCCATCATTCATCAATTTTTGTCCTCTAATGTTTGCATCATCTCTTGAGAAGCTTGGATCATTCTCATCAGATCCTGAATGTAGGAAGAAATATGTGTATCTTGGTTGCTAGTGGAACTTTCCATCTTTTTCGGTAACATGAAATTGTAGTAATAAAAGTCTCCTCCCTAGTGGAATTGTCAAAATGTAAAAAGGGTTCTTGTAATAAGAAAAGAAGAGTTACAACCAAATAAAGGATGTATCAGAGGTAGCAGAAAGGAAAATCAGAGTAGTTCCTGAAGTACTGAGTGTCACGGTAGGTTGAAAAGAACAAGAAGGGACTAGGTGTTCTTAGTGAGAATAGGCTAGAAATAAAAGCTCTAAGTGAGAGTCAGGTCGTTTTCCAAGTGGAAAGTCTCCCCCTTGAATTGTGAAGGCTCTATATATAGTGCCAAAAATAACGGTTAAAAGAAAAGGCTGTAATACACGTAAAGAATGATATTATTAAAGAGAGTTTTAATGTTAGATAATTGTTACTGAGAGTTAATGTCGAGTAACGGTCAGAAACTTATTATGTGACAGTTAAAGTAATTATATGTAATAAGACTTATTCTCAAGTAGGAGCTAATAAAAAAGAGTTGTATGTGAACAGGTACAAGAGAAGAAACTGTATGTGAATAGGTATAAGATAAGAAGCTATACGTGAATAGGTACAAGAGGACAAGGCAAAAGCAGGAAACTTGTACTTCAGGAAAAGGTTAAGAAAGAGACCTCTTAACTACTTCCATATCTGAGCTATCAAATCAAACTCTCTGAAACATCCCAATATGAAGGTAATCCATGAACCCTGTCACTTATTATAGATTACTTTCACTGTCATCTGTGTGAAGCAGTTGTTCTACTTGTATTAATTGTTCCACATGAAGTGATGTTCCACTTATTCTAGTTGTTTCATGTGAAGTAGTAATTCACTTCTTTTAATTGTTTTGCGTAAAGTAGTGCTTCACTTATAATGGTTGTTCTCATTATTGTCTATATAATGTTACGTGATAAAATAATTCTTTAGAGAATAGATATTAATCAAAATCGACTATCTACAAATGATAAGTTGCATCATGTCGTATTTTTCGTGAAAAGTATTAATTTTATTAGGTTCATTACCATTGTGCCATCCTCAAGTCTCTCATACGAAGTCCAAAGGACTCTTCATGGCACCAAAGGATGGTAAGAGCTGTGAGTAACTGTACAAATACAAAAAAATAACTCCACTCAAAGGATATGGCAGCATCAAACCACTAGCAGAAAATACCCTTTGAGTAAAAACAGGGTTTGCCAGTGACGCATCAATTCAGACCACCGAAGGGAAATCAACAACACATGCATTTTGAAATTTTCCGCATGTAGGAGTAGAAGATGGAGAGCTTCCACCAACAAGATGAATGAGACAGGCAAGAGTGGTTTCCCTGTCAAAGCCCATGCATCAAAGGAAATTTCGATGTGGGCGAGCCTTGAACAAGTACGTCCTCTCTCACCATTGAGATGCATTCAATGCAATCAAAGCTAGGGCCCATGTTTTCCATCACGAATAATAACAAACCTCAACCAATCAATTATAGGCCTTCTCGAAATCTAATTTGAGAACAATATCACCTTCATTTCCTAGTCAACTAATTTACTTGACCAGAAAAATAATAATTGTCTAATTTAATAAGTCTTTTCATATATTACAAGGCATGAATTTAGATAATTACTTTTGTTGAGGAATGAGAACTTGGATAAAAATACTATACTTGAGCCATGTACTTTAGTTCACTTTTCTTATCTTCTCTTCTTTCAACGCAATACCCAAATGAAATCGATAGCCCATTTTCCCATTAAACAGTAGCGAAAATGATTCTATATTCTTTATTATTTTGCCAAGTAAACTTCATTAATAAGTTAAACCAAGTATTATTATTTTTTTAAACAAAATGCGTATTCCTCTTATTGACAATTATATAGATGATCAGAATATGGTAATCCACTTTTACTTTGTTTCTTTTTTTTCTTTTTAGTGATATTCTTTTTCGCTCTTAGCTTTAGAAAGTAGAGAACTTGAACTCGAAGGATCAAAAGAAGAAATTAATTTGAGCCTTAATTAGAGTCTTGTCCTGTCTTTGCTTGTCAAGGATGATTATTTAGGACTCCTTGTGCATTATTTTGTCGAATTTGTCAATATTCTCTTTTTACTATTTAGTTTTTATTATTTATTATTATTTTTTTAAAAATTATAAATTCCATTTATACCTCTTGCGGTTTTAACTTTATTCATGTAACACGATGTGATTTCTTTTTTTTTCTTTAGCATCCTATGGTTATCATTTTTTCCAATTAACATCAAATTAACCGCCAATAGCTTTTTGAACTGTATTTGTCTTTTGTAACTCTATAAGTTTTCTTTGCCCAAACCAAATCCTTATATCATTGAAAGTCTCTTATCAATTAAGGAAGAGACTTAGAATGGTGAGGCTAATAAATATGCTTTAAAAAATAAATCATGTAGATAATTTCCACTCTCCCTACTAATAAAATTATCAAAATATCCTCAGTTAAAATTTAGTGTATTTGTTTGTACTTAAGGATATTTTTGCAATTTTATTAGATATAATTAATATCTTAATCACTTGTGTGAATATAAGTTATGTACAGAAGTGCTAATTAGCATAGAAGATATCACAAGATACTAAATGGAAAAAAAGAAACATCGTGATGTCATATAAAAAATTGAAACAACAAGAAGTATAAGTAGAGTTTACCTTTAATAAATTACTATAAAAAAGGTAAAAGCTAAAAAACAGTGTTATAATTGATTTGAAATGGAAGAATACTGAAAATATAACATCAATTATTATGACATGGTTAATTTGTATAGAAGTATTATCATGCATTTTGTCATCTAAAAAATTATATATTTTGTATGTAATCTTTCAAAATTATTTATTTTTTATTAAAACGTTCTTTTTATTTTTTTATTTTTATTTTCAATAAAAATATCAATCAAACAGAACCTAAGTTACATTTATCTTTTTTAAAATCAGAATGTTGAATGCATAGGATTATGGATATATGAGAATCTTAATCAAATGAAATGATCAAATAAAGGAATAGAGAAGATGCCATCTCCAATATTAGTGGTAATCTACCAAAATTTTCAAACTAATTTGCACCATAGCTTTTGACAAATTAGATACTTGATTAATCTGGGCACCCTGCTGTATGTATCTCCCTTGTGCCCTCTGTTCTTCTTTCCTAATTTTTGAAGTTTATTCTTGGTGCCTGCTATGTTTATTTTGTGCTTGGTACCCCGTGTTTATGACATTGCGTCCCTTGACGAGGCAATAATCGTCCGGTTGATTTTATATAAAGAGAGGAATTTGATTCATCAATGGCATCAAAATTTGGAACACAGATACAATTGAAATTAGCTCTATCTGACAGCAAACCCTATACTTCAACTTTGGCTAAAGAAGTCATGCCAGAAACCCAAAAGTAGCATTACGCAAACATTTCACACGACATTTCTACAACGTCATGCCCCAAACCCTAGGTAGAAGGGACCAGGTGAGGTGATTCTTCCAACTTGGCTTTGCATAAAGGACCTTTTCTTCTTCCATTATTACATTCTCTGCTTGGACACTATATATATATATATATATATCTTCTGTTTCTAGTAATTATATGTTTCTAAGAATCTTTATTGCTTGTCTAAATTACCCTTGGACGTGAAGATCAATATTAGAAAAATAGCCTTGAATTTAATTGTAATACCCTTCACAAAAAAAAAAATTGTTTATTTGATAATTGCAGATATGGCCTTAGGGTTATTAATAAAAATGAGAAAAGAAGATAGGACTTCTTGGAAAATAGAGTAGACATATTTTCGTTGGTGTCAAATTACGTTATAACATCTAAAAAGAAAATCAATCAGTTTTACCTTATCATATTTAAAAAAAAAATCAATCAATTTTATCTTAGCATGTTTAAAAGAAAAGCAGTCAGTTAATCTTATCATATTTAAAAAAAAAAAAGCAATTAGTTTATCTCAACACATTTAAAAGAAAAGCAATCATATTCATATTTTTGTTGTAAAAATCGGTTTGAGTATGCAAAATGTATATATATGATTTTCATATGTTCGATTTTAGAATGTGAATTTTGCAAAATATGATTTTTGATTTTGAAATATGAATATGATTTTTGTCTAACATATACATATATGATTATCTTTGTGATTACATATGTAAATACTTAGTTTGAAATAAATATGCTTCTGATGTGCACAGTATGTGTTTTGTGAAAATGAATATTACCGTTTTGTGAATTTGGGTAATCAGAAAATATATTTTGCTTTGTCTCCTAGTATGGCTATGTTATGATCTTGCCAATGAGGGTTAATCATTGGCCATGTCGACATGTATTATCTAATTAGATATTGATCTCCCAACTGTACCATTGGTTACAAAATATTGGTGATTGTGATATTTGTTCAGAGTAGCCAATGGTTGCTTCTGATATACTTATGACCTATGACACTAGGGTTAATTGTGGTTTTGATATAATTATGAACCATGCCACTGGGGTTAATTGTGATTATGACCTATGCCATTAAGGTTAATTGTGGTTTCGATATGATTATGAACCATGCCATTAGGGTTAATTGTGGTTTTTGTTATGATTATGACTTATGCCTTAAGGGTTAAGTTTGGCCATAGCATGTTACGGCAGGCCATTAAAATTTGTAAAAATTGTGAAATCATATTTTATCTGTAATTTAAAAATTTTAGAATTAAAAATAGTTATGTTATTTGAATTAGATTACCTAAAATTCTGTTTTTAATATTTATATGAGAATAAAAGTTTTTGGCCTAAATGTTTTGTACATGCTTAATTCGACTGAAGGGATGTTAGTCACTTGCTGAGCTATTGGACTCACTCATTCCTTCACTTCTTTTTTTAGGTTATGATTTGGTTAACTATATAGGAATTTTGGGACTGATGTTTAAAATTTAGTATATGGATTTAGATTGTCCTAGGATTGTTTAAATGTTATGAACATCGAACTATCTTAAATTAATTGTTCAAGATTTTATCTCTACATCTTAACTATGAGAATCATTATATTTCACAAATATATTTGACCTATTTAGTTAGTTAGTTAAGATATATGTTTTTGAGCCTTGCATGTCTGTAGGATTATATTTTATAGGTGTGCGGCGTCTGTTGTAACTCGAGTATGAGGCATGATAGATTTAGTGGTATCAAAGCTAGGTTAGGCATAATTATGTAGTTTTGACACTTATGCAAGATTCAAGAGATGGGTAGAAAAATAAGATTGGGATATTTTCTCTCTATTCATATTTGATACACTCATATGATTGCTATATCTTAGTGTTTAAAAGAAAAAAAGGCTAATGGTAATTTTCCCTATTATGAATAACCAGTATGTCTCCCCGTCGAGACCGTGAGCCTAATCTTGCTGAACTTGCGGCTAGTGCTAAAGTTGTTAGTGCTAGGGGGTCTCACCTTGAGAAACTTCAAAATCCTTTAAACTAAAATCAAGATGATTTTGACACATCAAATGTTCAGATAACTATTGGAATTAACCAACCTCCTACTAATTCGATCAATGGGACACAAGGTGCTGTGGTTGGAAATGATGACAGAGTGTTGAACTTGATCCAAAAGGTAGTTAGTTTGGTTAGGGAGCAATGACAATGTCTGCAACTGATCCAACAAGTTGATAATTCTATTGAGTGGAAAGCCTTGGGTGAACTTAAGAAGATAACACCTTTTTCTTTCTAAGGTTCCATAAATCTTGATGATGCGAAATTATGGATTCAAGAGATGGAGAAAGCTTTTTGATGCCATGCATTCCAGTCATGCGTGCACTCATGAAAATGACCCTGAGTTCTTCAACTGAAGGAATTTTCGCATTGCTTTTTATACCAAGTACTTTCCTTATAGCAAGCTATCATAATTGGAGAGGGAGTTCCTTAATCTAGTTCAAGGCAATATGACAGTGGATGACTTTGAGGTTGAGTTTGATAGGTTGTCCAAGTTTGCGATTTTTCTAGTTTCTGATGCTGAGAGTAAGGTTAGGAGGTTTGAAAATGGTTTAAATGCTCATATCCGCAAAGGCTTAGCTCTATTGCATTTGATCAACTACAATGAAGTGGTTGGTAAGGTGAAACCTTAGATTCTATATGGTTGAAATTTAATGTAGATGGAGCAACTAGGGGAAGCTCAAGCCAAGCAGCCATTAGTGGATTTCTGATAAATGAGGCTGAAGTAGTTAAGTTACAGATATCAAAACCTATCGGGATCTTGGAGGCCAATATGGTAGAAGTGTTTGCGATTAAAGAGGCTTTTAAGTTGTTTGGAGCTTCCAAATAGGTTGAGAGATTCGTGTTAATGGTGGAGAGTGATTTGAGCAATGCTATTGGTTGGGTTAATCCTAGAAGAGCTCCATGGAGGTTGAAGAGAAAAATTTTAGTATTAAAAAGGTTTAGGAGTAAAGTGAGGGAGTGAAAGATCAGGAAAATCCCTAGAAAAATAAATAAGGTTGCATATGAAATTGCCAAGTCTAGAATCATGAGAGATGATGAACTTCTTTTGATTCTAGACTAAATTGTGGATGCATTCTCATGGTCAGGTCTAGTTGGTTTAGGGTTTCTTGTTTTGCTCCTTATTATGTTTTTCTCTCCTTTTAGTGCGATTTTTGTTTATTCATCTCATGATCAGGTTCTTTCCTAGTGTGAGTTTCTTTTAGGTTTTTAATCAGTTAACAAAGCTCTTGGATTGGTGAAGCATGATGACTATGAGTATGGTAAGGAGACCAAACTTATGAATAAAAAAAAAAGATGAAATAAAGTAGGAATAATGAGGAATGGGGCACATTCCTTTAGATCATCTTTCAATAGTTCCTAATTTACCTATCACCTGCACTGAAAAGGACAACTTTCTTTGCGATGCTTGTTGTAAAGCCAAACAAACCAAATTTCCTTTCCCAATTCATACAAATAAAAGTTTGCATGCTTTTGATTTAATCCATTGTGATATTGGGGGGCCCTATCGCATTGCATCCTTTTCATGAGCACATTATTTTCTCATTATTGTTGATGATTATAGCTAGGCAACACGGGTTTTTTTTGTAAAGCATAAATCAGAAACTAGAAATCTCTTGCTTTATTTCTTCCAATGGGTTAGTACACAATTCAATGCACAAATCAAGATATTGTGAACAGGCAACGGTTTGGAATTTAAGCATAAAGATTTGGTGGATCATTATTTTAAGCATGGCATGGAAAGATAAACTAGTTGCACAGACACACCTCAGCAAAATGGTGTGGTGGAATGCAAACATCACCACCTCTTAAAAGTAGCACGAGCACTTCGATTTCAAGCCAACTTTCCCATCACCTTTTAAGGTGAATGTGTACTCACTCTAGCATATCTAATCAACTGTATGCCATTCTCAGTCATAGACAATCAAACTCCATATGAGAAATTGCTTGGCAGACCTTTGTCATATGATCATCTTAGATTTTTTGGATGCCTATGTTACAGACATGTCAACAACAAGCCTTGTGCTAAGTTTGCCTCTCAAAGTAAACCAGGAATCTTTGTTGGCTACCCTTCAGGGCAAAAGAGATATCGCATCTATGATCTTGAGAGCAAAAAGATATATGTTTCTTGAGATGTGCAGTTGTAGGAAGAAACATTCCCATTGGACAAAACGAAAGTTAACAATTCAACTACTAAGGGTGCATATCAACATACATAGACCATTTTCTCAGTGCATTTGATGAACTACCTAAACACTCAAGCATTGAAAGTTACTTACAGCAAAATCCAATAGGCAATTCACCAATGCCGCAACATTCAGAGCAAAACCAAGAGGTCACATCATCAATGTACCCCTGAGAAGAGTCAACACATTTGGAAAACAACATCAACCAAACTGATGATTCTATCTCCCCTCTAATTGAGCCAAAGATGGCAATACAAGATAATAGCATTTCTTCATCACATACAGAACAACACGATGTTATTCCTATCAAACGATAAAGAAAAATATTGAAGCAACTATCTGGATATGATTATATTTGCCCTCTTCACTTGTTCCTGATTCGTACTCTTCCTCTCCTTTGGCTAACTCGACAGTATATCCCTTATCTCACAACATTTCTTACTTTAAATTTTCCAGAGCTCACAATGTGTTCTTAGTGGCCATCTTAGCCATCGATGAGCCAAAGTCATTTTTCAGGCAGTTAAAATACAGCACTGGTGTGATGCCATGGCCAAAGAGATATCTGCCTTAGAAGCAAATAATACGTGGACTTTGACCTTTCTATCTTCGAGAAAATGAGCCATTGATTCTAAATGTGTGTATAAAATCAAATACAATCCAGATGGAACAATAAAATGTTATAAAGCAAGGCTCGTCGCCAAGGGCTATACAAAAATTGAAGGGGTGGATTTCCATGAGACATTTGCTCCAGTTGCAAAATTGGTCACAGTACGCTGTCGTTTGGCTATCGCTGCCGTACGTCACTGGGAGTTACACTAACTGGAAGTCAACAATGCTTTTTTATATGAGGATTTAGAAAAAGAAGTTTACATGAAAATACCTCAATGCTTTGCTAGAAAAAGGGAGCAGTGTGTCTATCGACTCAAGAAATCTCTGTATGGACTTCGTTAAGCATCATGAAATTGATATCAAAAGTTCACTAATTCCTTACTAGCCATTGGATTTGTTCAATCGCATGCTGATCATTCTTTATTCATGTACTCTGCCAAAGAGTCATTTGTTGTAGTATTAATCTACGTCGATGACATTATAGTAATAGGGACTGATGCACTCAAGATTTCCCAACTAAAGGCTCGCTTGGATCATGAATTTTGTATTAAAGATTTTGGCAAGCTGAAATATTTTTTAGGCATTGAGGTGGCATGGTCTCCATCCAACATTGTCTTGAGCCAATGGAAATATGTGCTTGATATATTGGCATATAGCAGGGTCACTGGTTACAAACCCACTTCGTCACCTATGGACCAATAGGTCAAGCTCGATCTTGATTAAAGACCACTTTGTTCAGATCCAGGGCAGTATAGAAGGTTACTTGGAAGATTATTATATCTCACCATCATAAGACTTGATATTAGTTTTGTCGTTCATGTACTAAGTCAATTTATGCATTGCCCACGTCAACTTCATTTTGATGCAGCTCTACGTGTTCTTCGATATTTGAAAAGGTCCCTAGGTCAGGGTTTGTTGCTTCTTACTAATAGTCAGTTAACCCTCAAACCTTACTGTGATGCAGATTGGGCAGGTTGTCCAACAACATGTAAGTCAACCACGGGATACATCATCTTTCTTTGTTTGTCTCCTATCTTATGGCGATCCAAGAAACAGTTAGTTGTTTCTTGTTCCTCCGCAGAAGCAGAGTATAGGGCCATGGCCATTACAACAAGTGAGATTGTATGTCTTTTTAGATTATTAGCTGACTTTCAAATTTCACACCCATCACCAACTTCATTATTTTGTGACAATCAAGCTGCACTTCACATTGTCGCAAATTCAATTTTTCATGAACGTACCAAGCACATCGAGATAGACTGTCATTTATCAGACAACACATCCAATTCAAAACCCTTGTTCCATAATCCATCTCATCACAATTTCAGTTAGAAGACATTTTTACCAAGGCTCTTGGACGAAATCATTTCCATGATTTAATGGCCAAGTTAGGCATTACTAATTTTCATGCTCCAACTTGAGGGGGAGTAATGAAGGATATTAGAGAATCATGACAGATATAATGATGAAGGATAATGGGGATCATGACAGATATGACAGATATGCTAAGGATCATGATAGATATGCTCCTTGACTTAGTGATATAATTTCTTGATCTAATTCCCATAATTTTTTGAATTATAGGATGCTACAATCTTTATTTAAGCATTACACTTTATTGTACAGATTGTTTTTCTTTTATATTGATGCTATGACTTGAATATAAACGGATGAATATTAATCAAATAAATCATTCAAGAGAGTATTCAAACTCTTTAAGGAAAAAAAGAGAAAAAAAGAAAAAGTAATAAAAAGAAAAAGACAGGGAGAGAGAGAAAAAGAATACATTTTGACAAAAGAAAAAAAAAGAGGAAAAAAGAAAATGGAGAGGAAAATTTCACATTAAAGAACACAAACAAAAGAAGAAGAGTGGATTTGAGGATGATGATGTTTCTTGCCTGACCGTAAGGAAGCTTTTCTTTGTCTTAGTGCTTTTCAATGATAGGAGAATGGGTGGTAGGACCCCTATGCTTAGTCTTTCCTTTAAGCGTAGACAAGTGGGGGTTACTTTGGGATGGATGGTTGGCTTCCCTTTGCTGGTTTTTTGTTCTTGGAGGCCTTGGTGACCTTTTTTTTTAGTGCTCTTTCTAAAGGGAGGGGGTGGGTGTTGTTTTTTTCCTTTCACAATAGAGAATCCTCTGTTTTGCGTGTCTAAGATGGAGTTGGAAGTTCTTATGATGGTGTTGCTTGGGCTTCTGGTTGATTAGGTCCTTTCTTCCATGATTGAGGAAATGTTTCAATCTTTTTTCTTGTTTAATGGTTCTGATGGTCTTCTATGTTGTGTTCCAGGTGAGAGAAAGTGGGTTAGGGTCTTCGTCCTACTTTCGCTTTGGATTTTCTAGTTCATGGTTGGAATTAAGCTTGTGTATTTACGGGTGGGATTTTTTGTTGAATGGTTATCAAGGTCTCTTAGTTTTATGATTATGTTAATTAAGGTTAAGAATATCATGGAAAAATTAAGAAAGAAAAAAAAAGAAAAAGAAAAAGAAAAAATGTAAAAGGAAAAAAAAGAGAAAACAAAAAGGAAAGAAAGAAGAAGAAAAAGATGAAAAAATAAAATAAATAAGAAAGAAGAGAAATATAAAGGAACGTATGAAAAAACAGAAAGCAAAAACAACAAACAAAGAGAAAAGAATTTTGTTTAAAGATTCTTTAGTGTGTTGATGCTCATGTTATTGAAGGAATGATTAGGATTGCTTAGTTCTTTGCTCCTTATCTTGTTGGTGTGGCTTCCATTCATTGAGTCTTCTTTAGTAGGAATGGGAGAGAGAGGGGGGGGAACTTTCTGTTGAGTTTTGATTCAGATATGGAGGGAGGGGGGAACTGTTAAAGTCATGGTGTACAACTATAACACAAGATAAAGAGAAGCATGGAGAGAAATAATAAGCTGAAAAGCTGAAGAGGAGTATTCATCTTATTAGCACATGATGATCATACAGTGATCATATATACATTACAAAATGATAGTGTAGATGACACTTGTAACAAACCACTTACAGGTGTTCTTTCAGGATGAAAACAACACATTAACATAAAAAATATTGATAGCTAGAAGTATGGAGATCATGCTGTCTAAAAAGCCTGCATGTGTCCATACAGGGGTTATCTTCTAACACTCCCCCTTAACACTTGCAATGGAGAGATTTAGTTTAGTTCTGAGAGATTCAAATCTTGACTTCTAAAAAGGCTTAGTTAGAATATCAGCTAGCTGTAACTCTGAAGGGAAATATTGGACATTCATCTCATTCTTTTCCACAACATCTTTGATGGCATGATATTTCACATTTATGTGCTTAGTCTTGCCATGCCAGACAAGATTTTAACAATAGCAATGGCAGACTTATTGTCAGTAAACAAATCTGTAGGAAACTTTTTCTCAAATTTGATGTCCACAAGTAACTTCCTCAGCCAAAGAGCTTGATTTGCAGCTTCAACAGTAGCAACATATTCAGATTCTGCTGAAGATTGAGCTACTACAAATTGTTTATGTGAATTCCAAGAGAAAGGACCATTACCAAGTGTAAATAAATAACCTGATGTGCTTTTTGCATCTTCACTGTTTCCTGCAAAATCAGAATCAGTATATCCACATAATGCAAATTCTGATGACTTGGTATAATGAATCCCACAAAATTCTATTTTCTTCAAGAATCTTAGAATTCTCTTGGTAGCAATCATATGCTAATCAGTTGGTGCTTGCATAAATTGAGAGAGAAATGCCACTGGGAATTGTATGTCTGGTCTTGAAGCATAGATATAAAGCAGGCACCCGATTAGTCTTTTATATGCAGAAGGGTCTTTAAGTTGGTTACTAGAATCTGCACAAAGCTTATTGTCTGCAACAGAAGGAGTTGACACAGAGTTGCAATCTAACATTTGAAATTTCTTAAGAACCTTAGAGATATAATTTTGTTTAGATAACCAAATACCGGTTCTCAAATGATGAACTTCAAGTCCAAGAAAATATTTCATAAGTCCCAAGTCTGACATTTCAAATTCTGTTTGCATCTGAGATTTAAAATTCTGCAAGGCTTGTTCCCAATTTCCAGTAACAAACAAATCATCCACATACAATAACACTATCAATAGCAATTTGTTACCTGATTCAATAGTGTACAATGTGGCTTCATTCTGGCTTTTAACAAAGCCTCGATGAATCAAGTGGTCATTGATTCTGCTGTACCATCTCCTTGGTGCTTGCTTCAATCCATATAAAGCCTTATGGAGCTTATATACCTTGTTCTCACTTGATGAAAGTTCCACCCCTTTAGGTTGTTCAATATAAATTTCCTCTTCTAAGATGCCATTAAGAAATGCAAATTTTATGTCTAAGTGATAGACATTCCACTTAAGTGCAGTAGCTAAAGCTAACAATAATCTAATTATGTCATACCTAGCTACTAGAGCTAATGTTTCTCCATAATCAACACCAGGTAGCTGACTATAGCCCTTAGCTACTAACCGAGCTTTGCATCTGTTAAGAGAACCATCAGGATTTAACTTCTTCTTGAATATCCATTTGACACCAATAATGTTTCTATTTCCAGGTCTGTCAACCAAAAACCAGGTTCCATTTTTCTGGATCATTTAAAGTTCTACCTGCATAGCTTTAAACCAAATAGGATCCTTACAAGCTCCAGTATAGCAACTAGGTTCTTCAATAGTCACCAAGCTATTCTGGTAAATGTCTTCAAGTGATCTGGTTCTGCTAACTGGCAGATCATTTATACTCTCATCTTCTTGAATTTCAACTTGAGTATCAGAAGCAAAAATTTGGTCATGCTAGCTTGGAGATAATAGTTGAGGCTGAGGTTCATTCCAGTTCCAATTGGAAGTTTTATCAAACACTACATCTCGACTCACAACAACTTTATTTTTGCTTGGCAAATAAATTCTGTATGCCCTAGCTTGAGTACTATAGCCAACAAATACTCTTGATTTAGCTTTTTCACTCAATTTGTTTCTCAAGATATCTGGTATGTGCACATAACATACACAGCCAAAGACTTTCAAGTGAGCAACCGAGGGCATGAAACCATACCATGCTTCAAAGGGATTTGGTTATTCAGTGCATGAGTTGGTAACAAATTCTGCAAATATACAGCAGTATTTGCAGCTTCTGCCCAAAACTTCTAAGGCATCTTCTTCTGATATGACAGACACCTGCTTATATCCATGACTGTCCTATTTTTCCTTTCACTTACTCCATTCTATTGAGGAGTGTATGAAGCAGTAAGTTAATGAACTATCCCTTGCTGATTGAGGAACTGAGTGAATTCATTGGAAGTATATTCACCACCATTATCAGTCTTCAAAGTTTTGATTTTGTGACCAGTTTCAAGTCAACTCTAGTTTTGAAGTTTTTGAACAAAGTAAAGACTTCTGACTTGAATTTCATAAAGAAAATCTAACTCCATCTGGTCATATCATCAATAAACAGAAGATAAAACTTACTGCCATTTAGTGATACCTCACTTAGAGGTCCACTTATATCATAATAAATAAGTTCAAGCTTTGATTTGGTTCTGCTGGAACCGCTCAAAGGAAAAGGCTTCCTTGAAAACTTACCAAGGTAACATACACTGCATATTGAAGCATTATTAGAAAACTTTGGAAGCTTATCAAGCATACCTGAGTTGCTGACTTGTTCTAAGGTCTTGTAATTACAGTGACCAAGTCTTCTGTGCCAAAGACCAATCAATGAAACAGATTATTCCTCAACTTGCAAGCATAAATGCTCAGGTTTAATAGGAAAACATCTATTCCTCATTGGTATAGTCATTAAATATGCACTTGAAGGGATGTAAATTCTGCAAGCTTTATCTTTGAACAACAGAACATAACCATCTTCTAACAATTGTCCAACACTCAGAATATTTTGTGCAAAAGAAGGTACAAACAAAACATCAAATATGTACCTGTGTCCAGTTGAGCTTTGTATTCGAACCTTCCCTATACCATATGCTTGTAGGTAACCACCATTCCCTATTTTGACTCTTGATCTATGGTTCTTATCAAGATCAACAAACACAGCTTCAAAGAGTGCAATATGCCGTGAGCTGCCACTATCAAGGAGCCATTCACAGTTACCAAAGTCACTTTCAGAATTTGACTGAGCCATGAACAAAACTTCTTTAGCTAATTCTGAGCTTTCATTTGTCTGTGCAGGTTTATCTTCAATTGTTCTGTTCTTGCACACTTTATCAGTGTGACCTGATTGACTACATATCTTGCACTTTGCATCTGGCCTAAACCAGCAGTAGTCATCAGTATGATTCCTTTTCTTACAGAAGGAACATGGCTTGAACTTGTTTTTCTTGTTTGAAGATTGACCAGATTGAGCAATCTTCTTTTCTTTGTCTTTGTAATTTTTCTTGGTAAAAGCCTCAGCTTTTGCTTTACCTTTGCCTTTACCAAAAAAGGCTTTCTCCCCAAGAGCTTCATCTCTTGCTGATATCCTCAATTCTGCAGCTTGCAAGGCACTGACAATTTCTATAATTGAAATGTCAAATAGGTCCTTTGATTATAACAGGGATGCTATTGTCGGTTCAAACTTCCCTGGTACACTGTTGAGAATCTTCTCAGCTACTCGAGCTTCTTTAAGCTCTTCACCAAACAACTTTATCTAGTTAGCAAGCTTAAGAATTTGGTCTATATATTCTTTTAAAGACTGACTCTCCTTCATTCTCCTCATGTCAAAATGCCTTCTCAAGTTCTGTGCTTGCATATGTCTTGTTCTAGAGGTCCCAACATATTCTTCTTCTAGCTTTGTCCAAGCTGCCTTAGCTATTTCACACTCCATGATTCTGCTGAAAATATCCTCAAAAATAGCATACTGAATAAATGAAAGAGCTCTAAACTTCTTTGCAATTTCTTCTTCATATTGCTTAACTTGAGCAACAGGAGCATTCTCCCTTGGTGCTTATGGTTCAGCATCTTGTTCTACTGCATTCCACGGGTTATAACCTTTCAAGTAAGTCTTCATTTTCACGGCCCAAACTCCATAATTGGAGCCATCGAAGACTGGTGGAGGTTGATGAGTTATGTTTGGAGTTGTCATTATAACAGGGAACTAATTCTCGAAACAAGAAGTTAAAGGAGAACCACTAAGAACATAGGAGTATTGAAGGAGGTTATATAAGGTCCTATAGGAATCGGGAGGAGCTCTGATACCATGTTAAAGTCATGGTGTAAAACTATAATACAAGATAAAGAGAAGTATGGAGAGAACTAATAAGCTGATAAGCTGAAGCAGAGTATTCATCTTATTAGCACATGATGATCACACAGTGATCATATATACATTACAAAATGATAGTGTAGATGACACATGTAACAAACCGCTTTCAGGTGTTTTTTTTAGGATGAAAACAACACATTAACATAAAAAATATTGACAGCTAGAAGTATGGAGATGATGCTGTCCAAAAAGCCTGCACGTGTCCATGCAGGGGTTATCCTCTAACAAGAACTCTCTGGAGGTGGGTTGTTGAGTTTTATGATTCAGGTAAGGGGGACAGGAGGGACTCATTAGGGGACGGGGGCTCGAGGGGGACTTTCGCCTTTCGCTTGTGTTTTATTTTGATTGTTTTGGAGACTACGAAAGGGAAGGAGGGGGGGGGGGGGGGGAGGGGCGCGGGTGGAGAGTAGTGTGCTGTGAGTTGAGGAGTTGGAAATCGCTGGTTCCTATGCTCGCCTTGCTGATTCTTTTTTGCTCCGTCCTTCTGGGCAATGCAGTTTTGTGGTTCATGTGCATTCCATGCTTTGGTGGTGCGTCGCAAGCTCTCCGAGGGCGTCGCCAAGGGACTTTTGTCTTGGGTCGTGGTGACCATCGAGCTGTTTTTCTGTGATGTTGCGGTTCTTGTTTCCCTTGTTGGGTCACCTTGCTCCTGAGGCTTTTCTGCTTTGATGGATGAGTGGCAGGGAGTCTACGGTGAGTGGTCTCCTTTCCTTGGTGATCCAGCTGCTCTGGTGAGGTTTCACCCTTGGTCTGGTTTCTTCTGGGCGTTTGGCTTTAGCGGTTTTGTTGGGTCAATCTCCCAGACGTGGAATTGGGGGGCTATCCTGCTAGATTTGGCTGATTTGATGCCCTTCTTCGACATGTCTGCTTTTCTGTGGTTCTTTCATGCTGTTTTCTTGTGAATGAGCCGTGACTCATTGGATTTTTTCGTCAACGGGTGCCAACACGATGGTGCTTTTGGTTCTTATATGTGATCTTGGGTTGGTTTGCCATCTGCAATCTGTCCAAAGGGGTTAGGGGATTTCCTTTGATTTTTTTCTCGTGTAACGGGGTACACAGGAGGGATCCGGGTTGTTTTTTCATTGGAAACCCGCTTTGTCCCAAGGGGGCTGTTTTGCTGGCATTTAAGTGACAGGTTTCTTAATTGTACATATTTTCCGAGCCATTACCATCTTTTTATGCCATGGAAAGTCTCCTGTAGCACCTGCGGGAGACTCGAAGATGACATAATGGTAATGAAGGCAACAAAAGCACCCTCCTTTTAAAAAAAAAAGCAGTACTTATCTTTAATTGATTGCATATGGTATAATTACTTGTGGATAAAATAACAACATATAATTTATTCAATAAAAACCTTTTACAAAAGAAACCAACACAACTGCAGATAATAACACAAAGCTTATTGCTGCATTCGCACAACAAAACATTTATTTATTTATTTATTGATACTATGAAACAAGCATCACTCTCGTACCTAAAATCTTGTTCAATTAATTCAACATGTCGAGCTAAGGCGGATTCAATCATACGACTTTTTTTCTTTGTTTTCCCCTAAAAAAAAAATCCTCAAGAAGACGACTTTAAGTGATCAAGCGCGTTAGTTAGGATTGGTGCTATGACTCCAATTATGGGGGTATTCTTAATACTTGTAATCTGTTCACTGATGGGATGACCGGTTTTGCAGGATGTTGCAAAACCTTCACAATTGTTACCGAAAAGGTCATAGCCGCCAAAATTATTGTTTACATGGAACGCCTCGGCAATCTCCACAACTGTTTCAGGTGGGAAACAAGCGGCAGTGCTGCCGGTGCCAGGCATTTTCACCAGCTTTTCAAACTTGTGTTCTTCATACTGGTAAAGATGAAGCGACTTACTTGAAAAAAGACGGCGTGATAGGAAGCAATCAAGGCAGGTTTTGATGACTCCAAGGTGCACGTTCTTCTGATATCCACATGTTTCACAAAGGGGTTTGTCCTTGGAGGCTCCCTTGTTGCTTTTAGTTTGGATGAAATGAATGACACGACTGTCGCCTACAAATATTCCTGCATACATTGGGAGCAAGCATCCGGTGAATTTGATAGGTTTAGAAACAATCTTTATAGTTTCAACTTTTCTCATATAATACTTGAACCACAAGAGAGTGTATAATTAATAAAATAAAAAAGAAAGAAAACGGACCATGATGGCTGTAAAGACGAATAAACCTATAGGCGTATATATGATCTCCTGTTTTGAGTCTAGAGCTGTCTATTCTATGAGTAAACAGTCGCTCGATTCTCTTCATTTCTGAAACTTACAAATTCTTCTCTCTCTGTCTGGTTTATGCAGGACCTCTGAAATCTGAGTGGAAAATATTATATAGGAGTAGCAAACATGAACAAGAAACCTTGTGGAAAATATTGCATGCATCCTGTACCGATAGCAAACAAGGAAAAGAAACCGCGTGGAAAATATTGCATGAAACCGCGTGGAAAATATTGCATGCATCCTGTACCAATGACTTGGTTACATCCTTTGTCACACGTCAGTGCATCTACGTCAGTGCATCTACGTCAGTGACTTGGTTAATCAAATATATTAATTCAGCGATTGATGTAGAGAAGTAATTTTAATATTTAATATTTTTTATTTAGTTTTTAGTATTTAGTATTTTTAGGATTATTTTATTTTATTTTATTTGAACAACAAGTAAATATGGGTTTGAGAATTTATTTTTCTTGTACTCTAAGAAAGTCTAAGGTAGCATACTTCTTTATTTTAATTTACTTTATTTACACTCCAAGTTTAAGTTAAGTAGGATTAGACTATTATAAACATCATACTTAGGCTTAGTTATTAGACAACTTATTTTTTTGAATTATTGAACAATATTATATTTTCTCTCAAATTTTGAGTGTAAGTGTATATGTTTGAAACTTGGTTGTTAATTTTAAAGGCTATGTCGAGTACTAGACTTTGTTTTCACGCTAACTCACTGCATCAATTGGTATCAAAGTAAGAAAAACTTGCCCAATCTAATGATAGGTGACCCAGTTATAGTAAGCGGCGGTTCTCATGGTGAAGATCATTGGAACCAAGACCTTACGATCTACAATGCAAGATCAAGAGGTGGCATTGAGAGCTTTGGAGCAACAAATGGATCTCAAATTCCAATGTTTGGAACAAAGATTTGAAGAAATTGTAGATTGATTTAATGCTCTAAGCATATATGCCAACAGAAACCGAGATGACGAAAGGCCACGTACCAGAGATAATGTAGCTCGTGGACTACCTATCAGTAGACCTATTTCTACAAATGGGCATAGACAACAGGTCTACATGAAAGATTTAGATGAAGAAGATGATTATTTTGCACAACCTATGAGATACAATGGACATAATGATTATGGTGATCGAGATACCAAAGATTTCATATTAAAGGCGGATATTCCTTACTTTAATGGAAATTTAAACATTGAAGAATTTTTGGATTGGATTACAAAAATAGACAGATTTTTTGAATTTATGGAAATTCCAGAAGGAAAAAGGGTGAGACTTGTCATTTATAGATTAAAAGGTGGAGCTTCTGCATGGTGGGAAAGGTTATAGTTCAGAAGAAATCGTGAAAGGAAAGCACCAATTAGAACCTAGTACAAGATGAAGCAACTATTACAAAAGGATTTTCTTCCTCCCGATTATAAGCAGATTTTGTTCTAGAAGTACCAAAGATGCCATCAAGGTCAGAAAACTGAACATGAGTATACTGCGAAATTTATGAGATTGGCATAAAGGAATAACTTGAGGGAAACCGGAGGGCAACAAGTTGCTAGATATCTTGAAGGGTTAAAGCCAATTACTAGAGAAAAGATAAGGATACAGGTATTGCATAATTTATTTAAAGCATGAAATATTAATTTAAAGGCTGAACTGATGTTGTAGGAAAAGAATAGACCTAATTATTCTCACAAAAGTTACAATGGGGATAATTATGGGCATCCAACGATAAGAATAAATCAATTCATGATAGTTCTGCACGCAATGACCAATAAAAAAGAAGAAGGTAATTAGAAAGTAGAAAGTGATAGATGCAAAAGAGGGGCATAAAGCTGCAAATCCCTATGTCAAACGAACCCTAGGAAAGTATTTCAAATGCAATCAACTTGGTCACAGATCCAGTGACTGTCCATTTAGAAAAGTAGTTCATATGGTGGAACAAGGAGAAGAAGATGATGAGATTTGATGTGATCCAAATGGGGATGATGACGAGTATAAGGATTATGACGATGGCCAAAACAATATGGTGAGAAGAATGATATTGTCTTCATAACAGAAGGATAACACTTAGCGGAATTTGTTATTTCGAACCAGGTGCACTATCACTAACCCTTTATTTAATGTGATTATTGATAGTGGTAGTTGTGAGAGTAATATTAGTAAAGATGTTGTGGAGAGTTTGGGTTTTAAAGCTAAAAAGCACCCCAATCCATACACTATTGGTTGGATTAAGACAGCATAGAAGATTCATATAACATAGCAGTGTACAGTACCTTTTTTTCATTAGTAAATGCAAGGACAAAATATATTGTGATATTGTGGATATGGATGCTTGTCACTTGTTATTTGGTAGACCTTAACAATTTGATGTTGTGGCATAACACAATTGGAGAAAAAACACCTACAGATTGGAAAAGGATGGCATAAAGTTTACTTTATTGCCAATAAAAGGAAATGGCACAACCAAAGCTTCTAAAGTGAAGGGGCGAACCTTCTTTACCCTTACTCATTTACGGAATTAGATAGAGGCTACTTTCAAGGAGTCAAAAAAGGTGCATGTTTTGATTTTGAAGCAAGTGTTGTTAATTGAAAAGGATTAAAAATAGTAAAGCATCTAGAAGTAGTTAATTTGCTATTTGAAGAATTTAGTGACGTGATGCTAGAAAACTTACCTAATGGTTTACCACCTATGAGGGATATTCAGCACCATATTGTTTTGATTCCTGGTGCTAGTCTACCAAACTTGCCTTGTTATAGGATGAGCCTAAAAGAGATCGAGATTCTCAAGGAGAAAGTGGAGGAATTACTGTGTAAAGGACACATCCAAGAGAGCATGAGTCCATGTGCAATTCCCACCTTACTAACACTAAAGAAGGATTGCAGTTGGAGGATGTGTGTGGATAGCTGAGTCATCAACAAGATTACTATTGGATACAAGTTTCCAATTCCTAAGCTAGATGACATGCTTGATAGGTTACATGGGGCTAAGGTGTTCACTAAGATTGATCTTCGTAGTGGATACCACTAGATTCGAATTAGACTTGGGGATGAGTGGAAAACAACTTTCAAAATGAAGGAAAAATTCTATGAGTGACTCATAATGCCATTTGGGTTTACCAATGCGCCTAATGCCTTTATGCGATTGATGAATCAAGTACTGAAACCTTTTATTGGAAACTTTGTTATGGTTTATTTTGATGATATCTTGATTTGTAGCTGATTAAAAGAGGAGCATCTTTTGCATTTGCACTTGTCGTTTTTAGTTTGTCCTTTGAGGCTTCCTTGTCACTTTTAGTTTGGATGAAATGAATGACACGATCTTCACCTACATATATTCCTAAGTGCATTGGGAGCAAGCATCTAGTGAATTTGATGGGTTTAGAAAGAACCTTGTTGAGAATTCATTGATTCCAAATGATGAAGAAGTCATGGCGCTAGTCAACACCGTTGAAGGACGAAGAAGCAAGCATACGGTGTCATTTCTTTATTTCTTAGTAAATGAGTTAAACATATCGAGTCCTGTCGTTTTGATGTTTTTCCTTTCATGGCTTAAAAGCCTTTACCTTGTGTCATTTTATTAAGTCAACTTTACTTTTTGTTTTAGCCGTTGAGCAAACCGTTGTAAGGAATTGAATTCCAAGTTCTGGACTTCTATGCTCAACTCAACTTAGCTAATTTTCCTTTCTTCAATTCTCGTTTCTCAAAGCTGATATACACGGCATTAGTTGTTACTATCACATATATACAAAATGAAAAAGAGTGATCGATATTCTCTTTCAGATTGTTCTCATTTTTTTATTCCTCTTTTTTGTTTTTTCCTCTATTTTTACTTCTCATTCTATTTTCTCTACTTTGCTCATATGCTATTGTGAATTCATTTGGTTTTCTTTCATGGTATCAAAGCTTTAAATCGATCTTAAGGGGTTGTTATTGCTTTTGGTTCTCATCTATTTCAGATTTCCAAGTTCCATTCTTTGTTTTTGGTCATGGCTATAGTTGCATTTAGCACCTCTGGTCCTCCAATGTTTACTAGAGAGAATTATGTGTTCTAGTCAATGAGATGTAATCTTATCTCAAAGCTTTCAATCTCTAGGAAGTGGTGGAGACTGAGACTAAACTTGTACAAAGGCATGCTAATCAAACCCTGGCTCAAATAAAGCACTTTGTAGAAGACAAGGCAAAGAGGTAGAAGGCTTTTTCTGGCTTACAATCTGCAATTTCTAATGAGATATTTGCTACAATAATGCACTTAGATAACCTAAAGGAAGCCTAAAAGCTAGATCATGCTACACTACTTCTCAAGAGAAAAAAAAAAGGTCAGTAGCATAACATGTTAATGACATTATTATTTATACATATTAGTTGGACTATCAAGAGCCCCTCAACTCTATAAGCTTCGCATGGTGGATAACATCAAATATTTTGTTTCTAGTTTCAAACCTACTTCATGAATCAGTAGACAAGGTAGGGCTCACTATTTAGTATTTACCTTGTATTAAACATTTTAAACTTATTCCAGGATAGGTGTGATGCCCAACATCTCACATCTGATGTAAAAGTGATTGTTAAAACCTATATAACAATCCAAACCCACTACTACTAGTAAGTTGAGCTTAAGCTTTTGAGGGCCACGTGGTTTAGGCCTAAAAAGTTATTGGGCCAGTGGTTGGACTTGGGTCGTTACAATAGAAATGCTTAATGTTAGATCACTAGTTTAAGCAGACTCTAAAACTACTTTAAAAACCATTTCAATTTATTTATAAGCTTAATCTGATACTAATACTAAGTGAGAACTAAGGAGGACCAAGTCTATAATCTCTTATATGTGAGCAAACTGTTTTTGTTGATTTCAATTATTTTCAAGATCTAATATAGATTTTAATGATGCAGAGACAAATGATTTTTCAGGTTATGTTGTTGTAGCTGGTTGTAACAACATCAAAGCTGTGGACTGTAGCTTGAGAATAAGGTGAAAAACATGGCAGATGCAGCTCTCCGGAGTATGATAAGCAATGAGCTACGTTCATAGATTTTTGATGAATAATAGTATGCTTTGGATAATTATATATCTTTTTGTCAATGTATGCTTTAATTATATGACTTTCCCATGGACTAATTTGCAAGTTACTTTTTTTTATTACCTAGAGTATGGGAGATGAAAATAAAATCAGAGGGTTTAAGCGTATTACTTGAGAAGTAGCTCATAAATACGCTAAGCACATCCCCAAACCCTCATACAAAAAAATTACTACCACCTTGACCTTGTCCTATGTATTGTCAGAGTTTGATACCAACTATTTACAATTTTTTTGCTTTGTTATTCAAATTATTAGTGATTAAAATTAAAAACAAAGTATGTCTTAAAATTTTCAAATGAAATTATTACTCCTTCATATTAAATATTTGATTAATGTTATAATTATGAGCTTACTATAAAAGTTATAGGAATAAGAGGAAGAAAAGAAGTAATTAAGAAATGGGGAGATGGGTTTGCTTTGAGGAAAGTAAAAATAAAAAAAGATAATTAAGTTATATTGTACATATTATTGAATGTTTACAAGAACCATTCCATGTTAAGATGGAATTGACTGTGCAACTTGATATCAGGCATTATTATTTTGCAAGAGCTTATACAATTGTTCTGACCTCAAAGGATGGCTAAATTTTCCTTAGCATTCCAATCCCACATAGCCCCTTCAAGCTAGTGAAATAGGCTGAATTAGGGAGAGATTATAAGATAATTTCAGTATTCCAAATGCATTATAAGATAATTTTATTCTCCTTTCCATTTTAAGATGCATGATTGTTTCACAAAATATATATAGTAGATTTAATTACAGATTGTTTTCTAAGCATGATTAGATTACGTATTTTGTAATGGACAATTAATTGAAAGCCCAGTTTCTATTGAGGACATTGCATGTTTTGTCAGCTATTTAAGTACATGGTTAGAGGAGCTGCACAATTTTAATTAACACATTGTCTATACTTTAGAGTGTAACATGTTTAATTCTTTACAGTGTCACTTTCCTGCTATTTGATATTTAATTGTTTATTTTTAGCTACAAAAAGTGCATAACAAAGATTCATTATATATATATATATATATATATGTGATGTTCATGAATCTTTAGACAAGGTATGAGCTCACTACTTAGTATGTACCTTGTATTATGAACTTTAAATTTAATTTTCAGAATAGAAATTGAAATACTTAATTATATATTAGTAGCTTAATGAGACTATAAAACTAAAGTAATTTGATATTGATCATAAGTGAGAACTAAAGAGGGGTTTGCAGTCACAGTTTTTGACATAAGATTCCTCTGGATGTTGTTTTTGTTTAGCTGTTGATTTCACTAAATTTTGAAATTGATTACAGCTTTAACGATTCAGAGATAATTGATATATCAGGTTAACCATCATAGCAATACCACCATCAAAGTGTTGGGTGTAAAGTTCATTGGTTGGTTAATACATAACTGGAATGTTGGCTTTGACACTCCTTGATCTCATTAATCTGTCTTACTCCATTATTTTTCAAGTATAAAACTATATATATATAATCATGGTTTGTCCAAAGATTTGAAGGTAATTCTAAAATGGAAACAATATCCCACAATTCTAATCAGATTCATCCTTAGTGAATTGTAATTTACTAGTGTACAGGAATGAATATATATTTTAAGGGTAATTTCAGAGCTTTGTGATTTTTAACACCAAATATCTTAAGAATGGACATTGGCAATTGAGAGAAATGGACCATTTAGCAAGAACTGGCTTGGAAAAGCTTGAGAAGTGGTGATCAAGTCCTCGAATAAACTTCAATTCTTAGATCAGGAAATACGGCTCTCTCATCAGCCCCACAACTGCAACACGGCAAAATAGCATAAGCATTCAATCCATCATAAACAGAGATTATTTTGGTTGAAAACAAGGAGATTATCATAGTAAATTACGCTCAAACAGAGAGATTATCTTGGTTTGACATTCCAAATGAATTTGGGTGAATGAATTTCTTCTTATTAAACTGTGAGTAGAACTTTTCAACTATCATATTTACTTTTATGTCGTAAAATTGTGAAAAACTCAATAATTAGAGCTCACTTTAATGGATTGCACAAGGCAAATTTACCACTTGTATTGATTTGGTTACTAAGGAGAGGGATCATCATTCTTGCATCTTGCATTATATTAATCTAGATTTTCTTGTTTAACTTTAATATCTGAAATTTATAAAAACAAAACGGCTATTCAAGAATGACTCAAGTAGCTATCAAAATGAAATAATTGTCACAAGTAGACAAGAGAATGTTATATATTTCCCACATTTTTCACATTTGACCTGTTCTCAATCTCAATTTAGACTATAGATTTTGACATTTCAAAACTTCAATAACAGAGTCTACAGTCTACTATAACAATAATTTTAGTAATACTTGAATGTTTGTTAGGATGATAGATACGTATACTCCTTTAAACTATAATAATAGTAATTTCATAAAGTTACACTCTGATTTTCTCTGTTTTCAAATTTATATTTGTCATGATATAATATTTTATTTTAAATTGAATGTTCACTTTTTAAATGTCACAAAGCTTTAAGAATAAGATATCTTATTTCACAAGTTTTACCCCTTGTGGCAGTGAAGTGGGGGGGTTCTATCTAAAGTTAGTATATTATTGAAAGATAATATTGAAAAAGTGTTTTTCATTTTGAGAAAGTGAACATTATTTTGAAATATTCAAAATTGATAAGATGGACATTCAATTTATGACAGAAAATGTCATGATTCAATGAAATTATATGAAGTAATGTAGATCCTTTTAATGCTATAATGCATGAATGGGATTTTTTTTTGTACTTTCATCTCTTTTGACAAATTTCTCAATCAATTATATGTGCAATTTGCAAGTATCGTGGGAAAAAATAATTGGATTTGTGAGGTACCATATTAAATACGTAGGACATTATCTTTCTTCACTATATTGTGGACTATTTGGCTGTTTAGGAATGAAATGGTCTCTGATGGGATTAGTTGGGATACCCTTAAAGTGTTGGACATCATTAAAATTAGAACGGCATGGTGGTTAAAGGCCAAATGGCCCATGGATAATTTGACAATCACAGACGTCGTGAGGTCCCCTCACCTTGCTATTATTCCTCCCAAAACGGTGAAGATGACAGTTAATGCGATATGGAAGGAACCTCCAGCCGGGTCGTTGAAATGTAATCTGACTGATAATGTAATAAAATGTGATAAGATATAACTGATTGTTTTTTTTTTTTTAATGTGATAATGTAATCTGACTCCAATTAAAAGAAAACCACTTTATTTGCTAAAAGGTCTTTAATGTACAACTATTCTATTATAAACTCAAATATTTTATAAGTAATTTCAATAAAACTTATTTGTCAAATTTTGGATTTAGTAAACATACAAATGTAATCCTATTTTTGGGTTGGGGTATTACATGTAGTTACTTGGGTTATAAAGCCTTCTTCCACTCCCTGGAGGCTTAGAAATCTGGTACTTAAGATCAAGGCAATGCTTCGGAAGGTCCCTAGGTGGCAGATTCTTCGTATCCCGAGGTCAGGTAACGTGATGGCGGATAATCTTGCCAAGTTGAGGGTTGAAAGAGTTAATGACCTGCTGCAATTCTTGCACTAAATTTCAAAGGACAACGACTGTTGGTGGTTGGTTGATGTCTGTGTTTGAGTCTGTAGGTGTTTTGTTTTTGACTCTGAATTGCAGGAGTAATAGGGTGTTGAATATTTGCTCGATTGACTTGCATCTGGTCTTATGTTTTGATGCTCAGAATCAGCAAGAGTTGGGAACAGTGAATTTGTTCTCATGTCTTACTTATTTCTGTCAGTTTTAATGTCTATTGTTCTGGCTCTTTTACTCAGCTATGGCAGGTTTTTTGGGTTCACTTGTAAATAGGGAAAGAGTTGAGAAAAAAAAAAAAAACTAAGTTGAGGGACGTGGTCCATGGAGCAAGATTGACTTAGAAATGCTTGAAAAGCTATCACTTCAAGTCTTGATTTCTTGATATTGGTTGAGGAGATTCAAATATTAGTTAACAGTTCTGCAAATTTAGCTGCAAGAAATTAATCAACAGAGTGCTTTCGGGTGAAACATCCCTTGTTTAAATATATCTTGATCAACAATTATACATCAAATCAGTAATGTGAAGGAATGCAAAGAAGGTGGACTTTTGAACCACCTTATTAAATTTTAAGAGAAAAACAGTGAACATCTTTGACAAATCAATAACCTAGATCTCACATTCCGTTAGACTAAGATCTTGAATTAAAATCTCCCCTTGACTTTATTTCAGATACGGAAAATAATAGGCAAGATTAATGGATTGTCCCTAATTGTGTTAGAATTGAGATTTTCCTACAAGTCTTAATTCCAATTGGTAGTTAGAATTTTACTTGATGTCTTGTTTTTTGTATTTAAGTTGACTAACTTATGAGACAAAAATACATAAATCCCCTTAAATATACTTTAAATTTAATTTTCGGAATAGAAATTGAAATGCTTATTTATATATTACTAGCTTAATGAGACTCTAAAACTAGATTAAAAGCCATTCAGTTTACAAGCTTAATCCGATGCTGATCATAAGAGGAGGTGTTTCTAATCTTAATTTCTGACATGAGCATATGATTCCTCTGGATGTTATTTTGTTCGAGCTATTAATTTCACTGATTTTGAAATTAATTACAACTTTAATGATTCAGAGACAAACAATTGATATATCAACTTAGCCATCATAGCAATACATAAGTGGAATATTGGCTTTTACACTCCTAGATTTCATTATTCTGTCTTACGCCATTATTCTTCAATTACAAAAATATAAATATGGAATCATGGCTTGTGCAAATGACCCAAGACTTGAAGGTAATGCTAAAATCAAAACAACATCCAACAATTCTAATCAGATTTATTCTTAGTGAATTGCAATTTACTGGTCTACTAGAATGAATATATATCTATTGAGGGTTTTTTACACTTTGTAATAAATTTTTTGTTCATAATTTCTGGGCTTTGTGATTTAAGTGATGACAAATATTAAGTGTTGAATGTTTACAACAACTTCTACAAAATTGCTCTGTTCTCAAAAGCATGGTTGAATGGATTTCTGGTTAGGCTCAATTTGGTAATTTTCTCATACGATTATAAGCAAGGAGTTTAGTCAAGTTCTGATGTTAGTGGTGTGGCTTTTTTTATTATTATTTTTGGCAATTTTTAACACCAAATATCCTAGGAATGGACATTGGCAATTGAGAGAAATGGTCCATTGAGCAAAGAACTGACTTGGAAAAGCTTGAGAAGTGGTGATCAAGTCCTTGAATAAACTTCAATTCTTAGATCAGGAAATGTGGCTTTCTCATCAGCCTCACTACTGCAACGAGGTAAAATAGCATAAGCATTCAATTCATCACAAACAGAGGTTCTGTTGGTTGAAATCAGGAAGATAATCATAGTAAAATATGCTGAAACAGAGAGATTCTCTTGGTTTGATATTCCAAATGAATTTAGGTGAATGAATTTCTTCTTATTAAACAGTAGTAGAACTTTTTCAACTATAATATTGACTTTTAAGTTGTAAAGTTGTGAAAAACTCAATAATTAGAGCTCACTTTAATGGAACACAAAAGGCAAATTTACCACTCGCAGTGATTTGGTTGCTAGGAGAGCAATCTTTGTTCTCGCACCTTACAGTTTCATAGTATTAAATTTGGTTAATATCAAGAAATTAAATTATTCCCTTCAACAAAAAACAAGGAAATTGAATTAATCAAATTTTTTTTGGTTAACTTCAATTTCTAAAATTTATAAAAATAAAACGGTGATGTCAAGAAGGACTCAAGTAGCTATCAAAATGAAATAATTGTCACAAGTAAAGAAGAGAATGTTATATTTTCCACACAAGTTTCTCATTTGACCCATTCTCGATCTCAATTTGGACTATAGGCTTTGACATTTCAAAACTTCAATAACATAGTTTACAATCTGCTGTTACAATAATTTAATAATACTTGAATGTTCGTTACAATGATAGATATGTATACTCCTCTAAAGCTATAATAATAATTTCATAGAGCTGCACTCGGATCTTCTTTTCTTTCGAATTTGTACTTGTCATGATATAATATTATCTTTAAATTAAATGTTCACTTTTAAATGACACAAAGCTTTAAGAATAAGATATCTTGTTTTATGAGTTTTACCCCTTGTGACGGTAAAGTTAGAGGGTTTTATCTAAAGTTAGTATATTATTAAAAGATAATATTGAAAAAGTCTTTTTCATTTTGAGAAAGTGAACGTTATTTTGAAATATTCAAAATTGCTAAGATGGACATTCAATTTATAGCGGGAAATGTATAGTGGGGGAAAAAAAAAATTGGACTAGCGAGCTACCATATTAAATAAGGAGGACATATATAGTCAACATCATATACAAATCAATGGCCCAGTAATAGATATCACACGTTCCATATCCGCTCTTGACTCGCCATCGAAAGAACAAAATGTCCCCAAAATTATAAATACTTATGGGAAAGAAAAAAGAAAAATTATTCTGTAGAGATGAAATATAAAGTTTGATTGCAGAAAATATAGTGTTTATATGATTAAATAAATATTAAGATAATTGAAAATGGGTGAAGAATGGGTTTTGATGAATTTTAATGTATAGGTTTCATAAAATAAAATGAAATAATTGTCACAAGTAAACAAGAGAATATAATATTTTCCACACAGCATCGACACATCTTTTTCACTTGACCCATTCTCCATCTAAATTTGAATTATAAATGTTGACATTTCAAAACTTCAATAATAAAATCTACGGTCTATTGTAATAATAATTTTAATAATACTTAAATGTTTGCTATGATGATTGAAAGTTATTCTCTTTTAAAGCTATAATGATAATTTCATAAAACTGCACTCCAATCTTCTCTTCTTTTAAATTGGTACTTATCATGATACGATATTCTCTTCTAAATTAAATGTCCACTTTTTCAATTACACAAAATATTAAGAATAAAGTATCTTATTTTACAACTTTTATCCTTGAAGGGACACAAAGGTAGGAAGGTCCTACCTAAAGCTAGTATTTTATTAGAAAATAAATTAAAAAGTCTTTTTCATTCTGAGGAAGTGGATATTATTTAAAATATTCAAAAATAATAAAATAAACATTCAATTTGCGATGCTTTTTTATACCTTGATTCTTAGACAAAGTACTCAATATATATAATGTCACGACCCAGAACTCTCATCGAGCCCGTGACAACCGCCGCGGCGTCCCGATAAGCACTCATTACCCCGAATGCCGATCGAAGCCCCGCGAGGCTTAGCATCAACTTTCGCATCTCCCCGGTGAGCGACAGTTATTAAATCTCGCATTTCAAGAAAACATAAGTTGTTTCCAACTCAAAATAATAAAATATTATTTTCTGGCTCACAGGGGTATTTTCGTCATTTTTTTTGAAAATATCGAAACTCGCCAAAAACATGGTGTAAAAACTAAATATATTCCTACGTACTTTAAATCAAATAACTGAAGAATAAAATTACTTTTTCAGTGACACGTGGGCCCCCAACTGACTAAGAAGATGTAGGGCTACGAACCCTT